>NC_133167.1:13195000-13496500 GCF_040802235.1 Manis javanica | reverse complement strand
AGAGATTTATTTTCTCACAATCCTGGAGGCTGGAGGTTCAAGGTCAAGGTATTGGCAGGTTTGATTTCTCCAAAAGCCTCTGTCCTTGGCTTGCTTTTTAAAACGTTTGGAATCACTTGTCAATTCAGAGCTGTTGAAGTCTGAGTTTACTCTTTGCCAGCAAGAGTGTTGGTAATACAGTATTTCTGAAAAGGATAGTCCATTATTTTCCCCAGGACTTCCTTCTAAACCATAAGGTTTGATGTGCATATATATACATAGGCAATGATAACCTTATCCCGCTGTTGCCTGCCCAATAGTGATCATAAATTGCCTACTGATTTCAGAGATTTCTTTTTTTTTAAATTTGGTGTCTTCACCTTATATTTGTCATGTAGACACTGGATTAAACTTCTGCCATAATTTAAAACTTCATTTTTTTCACAATACCTAATGGCACATTTTTTTTTGTGCATGATGTTCTAAGAATCTGATTTGTGTTTTTAAAATAGCATTTGTGTTTGGCTTGCTAAATTATTTTTACAGTTTTTTTTCAAAAATGAAAGAAAAGCTAAATGCAATTTTTTGTTTATTTGTATTCACCCATCTATACACACTCTATGGGAGACTAAGCTTTCTTAAAACTGGAAACTTTTTGTGAATGTTCTTTAATTTCTAGCATTTAAAGATTATCACTCAAAAGACCACATTGTTATTTGATTTGAAAAGGTCAACATTTAAGATAAGTCTCTTTATTCAAGTTATGCTTTACTTATAGTTAGAATTAGAGTTTAGCTACACATTTGAGAAATGTCAGGCAAAGTTCTGCCCAAAATGTCTCCCCCATGGATTTGACTCAAACCCTGAAATTTCAGCACTGAGACCCATTCCTTTGGGCTGAGTCATAATCCCACTTCATATCTTTCATTAGAATGTCTTGGTACATCATTAGGTCAAGAAAGTAAATTCTGTGAGTTTGCCAGATCCCACAATATATGTTTTAGGCAAATTTTGAAAATACTTTTTTTAACTTAATTATTTTTATTCTTTGTTATGCACATATCTGAATATATTTGTAGATGTAGTGAATGGCAAGTTCGAAGGTTAGAGTCTAAGGAAAATATCAGCCAGCAATAACATTATTGGGTTATATTCCTAACCTTGTATACAATGTTGTATATATAAATCATGTGTAAAATATTAACAGTATGCATTCAAGCAAGTATAAATAGAGATATGAAGGGGTGAGAAAAGGGGGCAGCTGGAATGTGATTGTAACACCAGGGTCAGACAGGGGAGTACAGGCTGGCTTAGCATCCCCAAATTTACAAGGATAGGAAGGCCTCAGGGAGAGAGAGAATTTAAGCTAAAAAGAATTGAGCAACTAAGCTTGGCTCTGGAAAAGATCCTTATTCATCATAAACTGGCCTGGTATCTTGCCCTTAGGCCTAATACTCTGTAGATCCCTGTCTAGGTCCTGGGGAAAGAGAGAACAGACTAAATGCCCAGAAAAAACTTTCCCCCTAAATGCTCGTACCTAAGATATTGGCAAATAGGACAGTACTGCCTCTATCCTCTCCTACTTCCCCATCAACACCAGGCCGTTTGGTACTGTGGGGGTTGGGGTGGGGGGCTGCCATGCAGTACTGAGGGTGCCCCGTGGAGGCGCTGGACATGCCTGGAAAAAGAAGAAGGACCAGGCGGATGTGGAGGTGTCGGCAGAGAAGGATAGACAGAAGGAAAAGTGTTGGTTGTCACACAGTCTGTGACTAGAATGCTCTAAGAGTCCATGTGAGATGTTTTCTTGAGGCTTTTAGTAATGCCTGGGGTTCTTTGTAGACAGCTGTGGACCTGAAAATGGCAGCAATGGTAGCAAAATATGGCTAAATGATGGAATTTTTATGAACTCCTTTTCAACTGGAAGCTAGAAGGATTCTTTGGAATTAAAGGTTATAGCCACATGTATTTATGGCCACTCTTACAGTCATTCATTCATTCACCCATCATTTATTTAGTACTCACCAGTGCCAGAAAATTGTTCTAGAAAAATAATACCCAGTGTTCTCGTGATGTAAAGTATTGAACGCAAATCTTTACCAGATCTTCCTGGTTGGTAAAAACAGGATATAAATATCTCTTTTCCATGTGGAGTTGGTAGATTTATCTTTCGTAAGCATTTGGAAGACCCTACTGAGTAATATCTAAGATTACAGCGTCTGGAGTCAGACTACCTAATTTGAAACAAACTCTGCCCTTTACTTGCTGTGTGACCACAGGCAAGTTACTCAATGTCTCTGAGCCTCTCTGTCCTCATTTTTAGAATGGGGCTACAAATATAACCAAACTCATGAGTTATTGGGATTGATGTAAGAAGATAAATTAGGTGACCCTTAGCACGTGTGTAGGTGTACCACCTAAACATCTTGAGCCTCCCTAATTCATTCCTGCAGGTCCATTTCCAATGTAACTTCTTTATATCTCTTTGCCTGAGGGTTTATTTGAAACTGAGGAAGTCTGCAGCTCTAAGGTGCTAGGGAGTGCACCTCTGAGGTGCCCAAGGGCCAGCTCACAAATGATGACTAAAGGGAACTGGTATATAGATACCTCAGCTCCCTTACCCCTCAAGCAGGATAATTGGGAGGTGTCAGTTTCATAATGTTTTCCAGCATTTTCCTGCAGAATCAGGCTCCTGTCTCTTAGGGTGCTAACTGGCTTGATAATGCACACTCCATTGGTTGCTTTCCTTTATGTCTCATCTCTCTACCCCCCTTTCTAGCCTTCCTTACACCTTGCAAATGAACTGCATGTCACTGAATCTTCATTTTAGAGTCTGCTTTGGATGAACCCAAAGTAAGAATAATCCATGTAAAGGTTTTAGCCCATGGTAAAAAGAAAACAAAAGCCAACAGAAAAGTAAAACAAAGCCAACAAAAAATGTTTCTTTTAGATAACTTCTTACACCTCCTTTTTCATCCTAAAAGTTATTAATTGTTGAAGTGATTTATTGTTCCATCAGACTCCTTCTTTTTAAGCTCTTAATTTCATAGTCTACCTAAGGAAAAAAATTAATTTGAGATGAAATGATAGCAACTGTGAAAGGTTGCTCCCCAAGCTGCTGTTTTTGTAACATAATTTTCTCCCCATGGATCTCTTGATATTTTGGTGAATAACCAATGAACTCCATCCTATTTATATTTCTGTATAAATTTAGCTGTTTACAGGATGTTTGCCTGATTAATGAACAGAGAAGGATGAATAAGGGAAACATGCTAATGATGATGTGATAATGACACCAAAGTACATTTGTGTTATGACATGAATATTAAAGGTCAGGCTGTTCTAGGAATTCTAAATTTGTCTTTGGGGACATTTTAGTCTTTAACTAATAGAAAGGTGAACTTCAAACAAATAACCTTAGACCTTTTGTTTTAACTAATAGTTTTGATGTGAGTTCATATGAGCAAAGCTTTTTCTCTGTCATTGATTGTGCTTTTCCAAATGAAAGTACTGCCATTTGAAAACATTTTATTGTGTTTCCTGACTGAAAGAAATATAAAAGAAATAAGCATCATGAACAAGTGTGTTTGAAATATAAGGTGTGTGACTCTTGTCTATATGTTTTATTTAACAGGTTGGTCAAGATTAAGGGCTCTGAAGTCAGGCAGCCTGGGAACAAATTCTGGTTCCACAACTAATGAAATGTTTGATCTTGGTTCAGTTGTTCAATGTCTCAGCCATTCTCTGAATCTGTAAAATGAGAATAAAATAGTGCCAGTCTCACGAGGCAGCTGTGAAAGTCAAATGAGATGATATGAGTAAAGCACATGGCGAGGCACCCGGCTCAGAGTAAGTTCTCACCCTTGGTATTGTTTTTAAAGTAACTCGTTTTCTTCTGTGGGAAAGGTTTACAAATCTTCCGAGGTTTTGTGTATATGTGCTGTGGTGTGAATATTTGTGCCATTCCCCCAAATTCAAATGTTCAAAACCTAATGCTCCAGGGGATGATATTAGGAGGTGGGGCCTTTGGAGGTCATGGGGGTGGGGCCCCTGAATGGGATCAGTGGCCTTATAAAAGAGGTCCCAGAGAGCTAGCCCATCCCTCCGATCCTGTGAAGAGAAGATACAAGGGAAGGTCTTTGACCTGGAAGACAGCCCTCCCCTGACTATGCCGGCACCCTGATACCAGACTTGCAGCTTCCAGAGCTGTGAGAAATGAATTTCTGTTGCTTATAAGTCACCCAATCTGAGGTATTTTGTTATAGTGGCCTGAATAGATTAAGACAATATGAAACAGTAGTGTCTGTATCCAAATTTAAGTCCTTATATTTTTGTGGACATGTTGATTCAAGAGCTACAACATTATATTTCCTCAAAGAAGAGTTTTTTTGTGCTTTATAAGCCACATTTAAAAATCTACATCTTCCATCTAGTGGATGGTATATACATTCTCTTGTGACAGGGTCCTATGCACTCACATTCATATTTTTCAAGAAATGTAAAGAAGTAATAGCTGTAAGTCAGCTCTGTTTAAAGTCAAAGGGAAATGAATATCTCCAACAAGCATGTAGATAGAATTTTGCAGTCTACATTTATTTTTCTGCTGAAATATTTTTCTCAAGGTTTCTCCCCAAATCCATGCTCCTTAACAATTCACATGGAGGTTTTGTTCTCCCTTCCTCTTTGACTCCCTCTCTCTCTACCTGTCTCCCCTCCCTTTCCTGGTTTCCTCTCTCTCTCCCTACATTTTCCCCATTGTCTCATTCATATTAGAAAACCAAAAAGACTTCGGAGATACATTATCCAAGAAGGTATTTTGGGAAATACATATTCAATGTCTTTCATGGGTCATAGAAATTGTGCTATTTTAGAGGTGCTCCAGCTAAATAGGAGATCATTTGGTAGGGGATATTAAAGATTCACAAAGTTATTTAGACTATTAAGCAGAAGAGGGTAATTACATAAAAATTTACATCTCTCACACTGAGAAAGGGAAATCTAATTATAGAAGGTGATTTAAAAGAAAGCACACTTAATATCTTCTTTATCCTCTACAGAAAGATCAGAGATGAATTATTGCTTAGGGACTGAGTTACTTTTGAAGGGATGACAGATTAGAAGAATGAACAAATTTCTTACAGACTATCTGGAAAACCTGGAGCATTCAAATCATCAGGGTCCAGTGACCTGTTCCCTAGATTTTTCCAAGAACTTCAGGGTAACCAGCCAATATTTCTGAGAAACTGTGGAAAGGGGTTGACATCCTTCCAGAGAAGCAAACGGAAAGTGGCGCTCCTATTTTTAAGAGAAAAAAAAAGATTAATATTGAATGGTATAGTACCAACTCATCAAAGTTACTGAAAAAATATATCAAATAATAAATTAGCCACTGAAGAGGCATAGATTAGAAATAAAAAATATTTCTTTGACATTACTCAGTATATCTAAACTTAAGTAGTTATTTATGTTGTACTAATGGGACATGAAGACAAGGGTAAAGCAGAAGATGCACTTTGCTTCAATTTCCCCGTAGCTCATAACCCATCACCTAGTTGAGGAATTTTGGGTCATTGGCCGTATTTGTGAGGGTAGCCATACAGCTGATTTTCATGATGCATGGCAATTTATTGGTTACATGAAATATTTTTTTCCTCCATATTTGAAATACTAAGTTCCAAAGTTTAATTACGTCAGATCTACTGAATCACAATCTCTGGGGGTGTGTCTGAGATATCTGCATTTTGTAAGCTGCCCAGGCAGTTCTTGTTCCCAGGAGTTGAGAGTTACTGTCTGAGACAGAAGGTATGCACACAGGGGACCAGAGTAGAGACTTTGTCAACCAACTGAATGTGTCCTCACTGTCCCACTTCACCCATGGCATTGCCCTTGGTTAGGTGCCTCAGAGGTCACCTAAGTCTTTTTGGGAAGTCCATGTCCTGTTTATTGTTCAAGCCTCAGCTCAATTTCCATCTCTCTTTCAAAGCTTACTGCCTTGGCCCTTATGGGGCAGCCCTTCCTGACTCTGGACATCGACAGCCTCACCTCACAAAGTGTGGTCCACGAACCAGTGACATGGAACATCAAGTGAGCACTTGTTAGAGCTGAAGACTCTTAGGCCCCACCCCAGACTCAATGAATCCGCAAATTTAATTTAATTTGTTTTTATTTCTTTTCTCTTTTTAAATTGGAATAAAGTTGATATACAATATTATATTGGTTTCAGATGTACAACATAGTGACTTGATAATTATGTACATTACTAGATACTTTCCAGGTAAGTGTAGTTCTCCTGCTACCATACCAAGATATTACAGTATTATTGCTTATATTCTATATGTAGTACTTCCATTCCTATAACTAACTTACTTTACAATTGCAGTTTGTACCTCTTTATCTCCTTCACTTATTTCACCCATCCTTCCAACCCCCCTCTCTGTGGTCATCAACAGTCTGTTGTCCATATTTACAGTCTATTTCTTATTTGTCTGTTTTGTTTTTTAGATTCCACATAAAAGTGAAATCATATGGTATTTGTCTTTCTCTTCCTGGCTTATTTCACTTAACATCCTCTAGGTCCATCCATGTTGTCCCAAATGGCAAGATTTCTTTCTTTTTTATAGCTGAGTAATATTTTGTTGTATATATATATATATATATGTACCATATCTTCTTTATCCACTCATCTATCGATGGGCATTTGGGCTGCTTCCATATCTTTACTATTGTAAATAATACCGTAGTGAAAATAGGTGTGCATATATCTTTTTGAATTAGTGATTTTATTCTTGTCAGGTAATTCCCAGAAGTGGAATTACTGGGTTGCATGGTATTTCTATTTTCAGTTTGTTGAGGAACCTCCGTATTGTTTTCCATGGAGGCTGGACCAATTTACATTCCCACTAGGAATGTAGAATGTTTGCATTTATGTTCATCAGGGATATTGGTCTGTAGTTTTCTTTCTTTATAGTGTCTTTCTCTGGCTTTGGTATTATAGTGATACTGGCCTCATAGAATGAGTTTGGAAATATTCCCTTCTCTTCTATTTGGAATACTTTAAGAAGGATAGGTATTAGCTCATCTTGAATTGTTTGGTGAAACTCACCTGCAAAGCCATCTTGTCCTGGGATTTTGTTTGTTGGGAGTTTTTTGATTACCAGTTCAATTTGTTTATTAGTAATTGGCCTGTTCAGAGTTTCTGTTTCTTCCTGGGTCAGTGTGGGAAGATTGCATGTTTCTAGGAATTTGTCCATTTCTTCTAGGTTGTCCAATTTATTGACATAATTTTTCATAGTATTCTCTTATAATTCTTTGAATTTCTGTGGTGTCAGTGGTAACTTCTCCTTTCTCATTTCTGATTTTGTTTATTTTTGTCCTCTCTTGTTTTTTTCTTGTTTAGTCTGGCTAAGGGTTTGTCTATTTTTTATCCTTTCAAAGAACCAGCTCTTGAATTCACTGATTTTTTTCTATTGTCTTCTTAGTCTTTATTTTATGTATTTCTGCTCTGCTCTTTACTATGTCCCTCTTTCTACTAATTTTGGACTTTGCTCTTCTATTTCTAGTTCTGTCAGTTTTAGGGTTAGATTGTTTTATTTTAGATTATTCTTGTTTCCTGAGGTAGGCTTGTATTGCTATAAACTTCTCTCTTAGAATTACATCCTGCTTATCCCACATATTTTGAACCATTCTGTTTCTGTTTTCATTTGTCTCCATGTATTGTTGGAGTTCCTCTTTGATCTGTTCCTTGATCTATTGATTATTAGAAGCCTGTTTTTTAATGTCCACATGTTTGTGGTTTTTTTTCCCATTTTTTTCTTGAAACCGATTTCTAGTTTCATACCATTGTGGTCTGAGAAGATGCTTGATATAATTTCAATTTTGAATTTGTTGAGACTTGTTGTGTATCCTCTTATGTGATTTATTTTGGAGAACATTCCATGTGCTCTTGAAAAATATGTGTATTCTATTGCTTTGGGATAGAATGTTCTGTATATATCTATTAAGTCTATCTGGTCTAATGTGTCATTCAGTACCTCGGTTTCCTTGTTTATTTTCTGTCTGATGATAATCTGTCCATTGATGTAAGTGGGATGTTAAAGTCCCCTACTATTATTATTTGCTGTCAGTCTCTCCTTTTAGGTCTGCTAGTATTTGGTTTATATATTTAGGTGCTCCTATGTTGGGTGCATAGATGTTTACAATTGTTATATCATCTTATTGGACTGGTCCCTTTTTC
The DNA here is from genome assembly GCF_040802235.1 of Manis javanica. NCBI lineage: Eukaryota > Metazoa > Chordata > Mammalia > Pholidota > Manidae > Manis > Manis javanica. The sequence goes on along the minus strand of NC_133167.1, from coordinate 13,488,291 downwards.
ATTATGTAGTGTCCTTTTTTGTCTCTTGTTATTTTCTTTGTTTTGAAGTCTATTTTGTCTGACAGAAAAGTATTGCAACTCTAGCTTTCTTTTCATCCTATTTGTATGATAAATGTTTCGCCATCCCTTCAGGTTCAGTCTGTATGTGTCTTTAGGTCTGAAATGAGTCTTTTGTAAGCAGCAAATAGATGGATGTGTTTATTTTTATCCATGTCTTTTGACTGGAGCATTTAGGCCATTTACATTTTAAGTAATTATCAATATTTTTGTTCTTATTGCTATTTTTTTAATGTTTCCTGGTTGTTTTTTGTCCTTCTCTGATCCTTTCTTTCTCTTGCTCTCTTGTGTTTTATGATTTTCTCTAGTGCTAAGGTTGAGTTCCCTTCTCTTTCTTTTTTTGTATCTATTAAAAGTTTTTGGTGTTTGGCCATCATTGGGATATTATATGACATCTTATGAATATAAAAATCTCTAATAACCTGATGGTCATTTAAGTTCAAATTCATTCTAACAGGACTACATTTCTTTCTCCCCACCTTCATGTTTCATATATATGTATGAACCATGTTTCATGTATCTTTTACACCTTTTTATTAAGTGAGTCCCTTAACTAATTTTTAGATGTAGTTGCTTTTGCTACTTTTGTCTTTTTTGATTTTCATACTAGCTTCTAAGTAATTGATCTACTACCTCTGCTATGTATTTGCTTTATTAGTGGAAATTTTTCCCTTTCTTAAATTTCTTGCCTCTATGTAGGGTCTTTTCTTTTCCTCTTAAAGAAGACACTTTAACATTTCTTACAAGTCTGGTTTAGTAGTGGTGAACTCTTTTAACTTATGTTTATCTGTGAAGCACTTTTTTTCTCCTTCAATTCTGAATGATAACCTTGCTGGCTGGCATATTCTTGGTTGGAGGTATTTTCCATTCAGCACTTTGAATATATCCTGCCATTCCCTTCTGGCCTGTAGAGTTTCTGCAGAAAATCACTTGATAACCTTATGAGGTTTCCCTTATATGTAATTCATTGCTTTTTTCTTGCTACTTTTTAAATTCTCTGTCTTTGATCTTTGACATTTTAATGACAGTGTGTCTTGTTGTGGACCACCTTGGGTTCATCTTGTTTGGAGCTCTCTGTGCTTCCTGGACCTGGTAGACTGTTTCCTTCCCCAGGTTAGGGAAGTTTTTAGCTATTATCTCTTCAAATATATTTTCTAGTCCTTTCTCTTTCTTTTCTCTTTCTGGAACTCCTATAATGCAGATGCTAAGGTGTGTGGTGTTGCCCAGAGCTATCTTACCCTCTTCTCATTTCTTTTAATTTTCTTCCTTCTGCTGTTCAGCTTCAGTTCTTTCCATTACTCTGTCTTCTAAGTTACCGGTCCAGTCTCCTGCATCCTCAAGTCTGTTGTTCAGCCCCTCCAGTGTATTCATTTTCTTTTTTACACTTTCTGTCTTTGTTGAGGTCCATCTTGAGTTCTGCCATTGTTTTTTCACATACAGGGAATATCTTTGTAACCATCGCTTTAAACTCTTTACCAGGTAGATGGGTTCATTCTGTTTCATGTAGTTGTTTTTCTGTGTTTCTTGTTCTGACATTCGGAGCATATTATTCTTCTGTCTCCTCATTTTGTATGACTTCTGTGTTTGGTTCTGAGTTAGTTGAAAGAGCTTGCTTTCCCAGTCTTGCAGGCTTGGCCTTGGGTGGGAGAGTCCCCTGTGTAAACTGTGGGTGCCTCATGATTTTGGTAAGCTGGAGGCCTAGTAAGTGTGAGATGGGCTTTTCCTGGTGCTGGGGCTCCCAGGACATGGTTCCAGGGTGCAGCCTTGGGCGCTGCTGGAGGGGATCCTCAGTGGGCACCTGTGGGTTCTGCGCTGGCAGAAGAAGGGTGGAGGGCCAGGGGTAGGTTGGGGGGCACTCAGGTAACTCCTGAATTGGTGCCAGCTGAGTCCTGTGTGCATCTGTGCCCATTGCCTGTATGGGCTCTGGTCTGCTTGTGACACTCTAGAGAGTACCCACCTCAGGTACCCTTTGATCTACCTGGTGGAGTCGGGCTCTATGCATGTTCATCCAGCCTGTTGTGCTCTGCGCTGCTCCTGGGTCAGTGCCCACGGCCCTGCCAGTGGCTGGGATCAGACACCATGTGTGCGTGTGTTCCCCCAAGGCCTGGCATGCTCTGGGCTCCAGTGGGGAGTTCCTGGTTTAGCACCCACCGGGTCCCACTGATGGCTGGGTTGAACACTGCACACACACGTTTCCCTGTGGTGCTGTGGAGAGGCCTTGGAGGCACCATTCTGCGGGTTCATGTCCCCTCCCTGGCAGCTGGGAAATTTTCTGGTCCTGCTGAGGGGGTCTGGGCTGGTGGATAACAACAGGCAGAAAGGCAGGACTGCTGGACCTCCTGCAGGGCTCCTGTGTATGGGAGGAGGTTGGGGGGCTGCCTAGACCAAGGCTGAGATCGGTGTGTGTGCCAGATCCTGCTCTCAGCTGCCGTGAGATGAGGGGACGACACGATGGCTCCGGCCAGCTCCTCCGATCCCAGACTGCCTCCTTTGACTTCCTGACCAAGCAGTGGATATTTAATTCTGAAACTTTGGTTCTTTTACTTATGGTCTGGTTGCACGTTAAACCACAAGGTTTTTTCTTGCACTGCAGGGCAGGGAGTACCCACCTGGCAATCTCAGGGATAATCCCCTCCACCCACACTGGTTGCTCTACTGGGGTGGGGTTAATGTGTCTGTCTCTCCTGCCCTTTTTTTGCACATTTGTGTGTGACCTTTCTGTCCCTTGTTGTATAGAAGGTGTTCGCTTCATTCCCCATTATTCTTTAGGGTGAAATGCTCTGTGTGTAGGTGGAAGGAGGTGGATTTGGGCTCTATTTTGCCATCTTCTAGCAACTGCATTTTAACAAGACCCCTGGAGGATCAGTGTACAAATTCAGGTCTGAGAAGTGCCGTTCCACAGTACTTACATTGCCTAACACTTTCCTATGGGTTCTCTCATACAGTTCACAAACTGCTTTGTCTAGGGTGTCATCTCATCAAGTAGATTATATGTTCCTGCATGGAAAGGACCTCCTCTTACAGTCTGCTGCATCTCTTCATAACATTCTGTGCATAGACAGGCAATGGCTAATAACGGCAACACTGGCTGAAAATAGATTATGTGCCAGGCAGGGTGCTCAATGCTTTACACCCATCACTTAATCAAATCCCCAACAGCAATTCTGTGATGTAGGATTGAATACCCATTCCAGATTAGAGGACTGAGGTTCTGAGTGGCGAACTAAGTTGTGCCAGGTGACACAGATCGCAAGTGGCAGAGTTGGAATAGAAAGCCTGGGCTCTTAACCATTATGTGAACTACAAGATGCAATCAATAAATTGATGTTTAATAATTCTTAGAACAAGATGACATAAACTTAACAGTCCTGTGGCTTTTATTTACAAACGTGGTGCTAATAGACAGAGGTTCAGTGCCCCATTTAGAATTCTTGGCAGGTTGCTGAAAATTGTTACTGGCAGCAGCTCCTTTCCCATCTTGTTTAGCCTTTGTGTTTCACGTATTATCTCATTCTTCATTTGGTTTCTTCTTCAGTTTTAACAGTTTCAAGAACTAATTTCCTTTGTGTTGTTTAGGGTGGCAAGATTTAACATGACTTCTGTATTTGTTCATCTCTTAGTTGGTTTTAGCTGAGACGGAACTAATCTGCTGTTGGTAAAGGAGCTGGTGGTGGGCGTAGGGTGCATCTCTGCTCTTACTTCTATCGTCCGTGTTACTGTGACCGCAGCGCCAGTGGACGGGAGCACGGACTTTGGCAGCAGACAGGCTTGGGTTTGAATCCTTGCTCTGCCACTTGGGAAAGTTATTCCACCGTTCTATACCTCATTTTCCCCATTTATAAACTGGTGCCAATAATACCTACCTCATAGGGTTGTGAAGATAAAATAAAATGATCTGTTTAAACCTCCTGGGACTCAATAAAACTCGACTATCATCACTGCCTTGTTTTTAGTTTTCTTTAATGTTGTCGTAAGTAAACTGGTGGCTGTCATCCACTGCTTTATTCCTAGTACATTGCACATAGAGGCGGGTGGGAAATCTTGGTTGGAGGTTTTATGTCCAAGGTTGGAGATAATAATACCTCATAAACACATACTTACTATGTTATTATCTCTCTTCACCATGGGCTAATGCCAAGAAGTAGGGGAAGGGCTCCACTCCCTGGGAAGCTCCAGGCAGGGAGGGCTTGGTTCCTTCTTAGGGGACCAGTCTTTACACAGTACAGCATCAGTAGGGGATGGATAGATATCTGTTGACGGACTGGCTTTGCAGGGTCTGGACTTGGCTGCTATGGTGGCATTAGGATAAACTGAGAAACAGATTAGGAAATTACTGCTTTTAGAATACTACCATTGTCCTAGCAGTGATGGGAACTGGGGCATACCTCTGAGCTTTAGCTTAAGGGCACTTGACAATAAACACATAAAATATGTAGCTGGATCCCTCATCTGTTCTGCAAAGCTAATAATGCTTAGCTTACCTCAAAGGGCTATTGTGTAGGATTGCTAATTAATGTCAGTAATGAGCTTTAGAGCTACCAATGACTGCTGGACTACTGTTAACTTTTTGTTAGGAATAATTTGATCCCAATGCATTCTGACTCTCAGCATTAAGACATCCAATGTCCTGCAGAATTTCAATTCTAGACCTTTTCTAGGTGAATCAAGATAGGGCGCTAAAGAAATTAATGTCTTCAGCAATGCATATATCTCTGAGCTTCTGCCATCACATATTATATGAGACAAGGGGACAGGAGTATTGGTTTGGGTGCCCAGAAAGCTGCCTTTAACTTAGTTCTCCAGCTGTATCATCCTGAGCAACAGTCTCCAGGAGCTTCAGTTTCCTTATCTGTAAAATAAGAGAAGTGGACAAGAACTTATAGTCACTTACAACTTTGAAATCCACCACCAAACTTGCCTTCCCTCTGGGCTCATGTAGTTCAAGAGATTAAAAAATTCTCATTCATACGAAAGGGGAAACTACCAAACAATGTTTTCAGAATCTAATAGTGTGTCCTGTAGCTATCAAATATTCAATACACAGAAGTATCTCTGGGTTTATCAGTTGTGGTAATTATCACCACCTGCATTTCATTTTCTAGGTAATTCTAATATTCCTTAGTTGTTTTGGTTAATGCCATAGTAATATGGCTCATCAGCTCTCCCAATGAGCAGCGACAAATATACAAAAGTATAAACAAAACCATTTGTGGATAAAATGAGCATTCCTGTGGCCAGGATTCTCACCTGGCCCTGGCTAACTAGCTCACTGCACACCTGTGGGCAATACATGGCTGTTGACTCTATAAAAAGAGCTCTGCTCAGTGCTCTGGGTGCGACATGGTGACAGGGATGCAAGGCTGCAGGAGAGCAGAGCAGAGGCTGGAGTGGTGGCGGCACCGAGGACAGAGGCCCAGAGGATGGCTGTGCGGGATGACTGTGCAGAGAGGCGGAGGACAGCTGTGCAGGATGGCTGTGTGGACAGAGGGGCTCAGAGGACAGCTGTGCGGACAGAGGGGCCCAGAGGCAGAGACCAGCCGTCTGCATACAGACTCGCTCTGAGTGAATGGGATTCTAGTGACTGACCTGCCACCTGGAAATAAAGTTGGGTATAACCCTTTCACCCCCAAGAATGTTTTGCTGTCATTTTCTTTGATCACATTGAATCCATAGCGAACTTGCCCAGGGCTGAAACCCATTGGCAAGACACCATTCTTTACTCACTGAGAGGTTATGAAGGATTCACAAGAAAATATAATGTACATGTCATGATTTGAAAACAAGTACCAGCTTTATATTAGCAGAGCGCTCCTGTACTGTCGTGAGGCACTCTATTTTGCTTGATACTTAATTTTGTTCATGATTAATAACATTAAAGGGAGGAAATCCTTGATTATTGTTTTTCATTTAAATACCAGTACATTTTGTGCCAGACTGAGTGGAAAGGAACATGGATTTTATTTCATTTACTATGCGCCTCCTCCTTTGGGGAAAGCAGGCTACTAAAAATTATGGGCTGGTAAATATTTTCCATTTGTTTTCAAGACTCTAATAAATGGTACAACACTTCAGGGCTCAAGAAAAATTTTCCATTTGAATAATATGACCCTTGCATCAAAATTTCATTTGCCAGTTCAATTGAGGTCAAGAATTATAAAACTGTTAAAACTTATCTCCTAGGACTGATCACATTTAACAGATAAGCAGGCTGGATTTTAGTAATGCAAACTATAAACTTAAACTTTTGAACAATGTTATGAAGAAATGTGATAAGCCTTTTCATTTATTTAAAATTGATTCCCACTACTTCTAAAATGGATTTGAGGTGACTCAGTTTCTAAGTGTTTGAGCTGCAACTGAAATTCATCATTACTGCTGTGTTGGAGGTGATCTGATTAATGGAAGCTTAGTGGGCTAAAACTGTCATTATTTGGTGAGGATTTATAAATTCTTTTATTGCTTCCTCATTTTCACATCATTTTCATCAACACTGATGATTCAGAAAAATGAACGCAAGTGCTTTTGAGACCTGCAATTTTGAGGAAGCAGATTCCAAAGTAGTGAGTGGATAAAATGAAGCATGCACTTGCATGCCTTTCTCCATGCTAAGGTAATTACATTTTTAAAATTCAATAAAAATTTCTTAGAATGTTGATTTTATGGAATGAAACGGGGGCTGAGATCTTTTTTGTCTGGAATCTTTAATTCCCATCTTGCTGTATAAGTAGTTAGGATAGTACAGAATGATAGGAGAATTATTGTATTTGTTAACTCGAATATACTCTTTTTTTACATTTCACCATCTTTGAAATCAGGTTGCATCTAATAATTGAAAATGCCTTGCAGTTGTGTCAATGAAGAGATAGAGTACTTGCATATGAGCCAACCTGATTATAATTCCTAGAGGGGTGAAAAACAGCTGTGGTCCCTGGAGGCTGCCATCAGCAAACTGTTTATAGACCATGTCACCGAGGACTAAATCCTTCTTGTCTGAAAACATTCAGGTGACAACTTGGTAAGATAAGAATGCACCAATAATGAAGCTTTCAGGAGGGATGGCAGAGGATGGGTGGAAAATCCGGAGATAGTAATGGAGAACTCTTTGAAGGTATTTATTGTGTTACCAACACTCTAAGTTGAAAATACATTCAGAAGGTTGAACTCTGAATGCGTAGATGTTTTAGGAATACTTTAACCAATTTATTTCTCTTATACTTTATTTCACCTTCTCACATATGTGTGCGTAAGAATGATATATGACATTTATACTTCTGAGTATAAATAGTGTCTTGCCAGTGGGTTTCTGCCCTGGACAAGTTCACTATGAATTCAATGTGACCAAAGAAATGACAGTAGAACATTCTTAGGGTGAAAAGGTTATACCCAACTTTATTTATTTCCACAGTGGCAGGTCAATCACTAAAATCCCATTTACTCAGAGCAAGTCTGCATGCAGCAAGCCAGTCTCTGCCTCTGGGCCCCTCTGCCCACACAGCCATCCTCTGGGCCTCTGTCCCAGGTGCTGCCACCACTCCCGCCTCTGCTCTCCTGCAGACTTGCAGCCCTGCCTCCATGTTGCTCAGAGCACTGGGCCGAGCTCTTTACATAGAGTCAATAGCAACGTGTTGCCCACATGTGTGTAGTGAGCTAGTCAACCAGGGCCAGGTGAGAATCCTGGCCACAGGACCTTTCATTTTATCCACAAATAGCCTAAGTAATAAGAAGATATTGGTTATAGTTTAATTAACCGGTATTTTTCTTTCTTAGAAGTGTACAAAATAATCATTTATGATGTGTTTTAAACAAAATACAGTACTTACATATTAGTTCAGTCTTGACAACCAAAATGATTAGGGCCACCAATGATGTAAAATTAGTCCCTGTGGGGAAAATGGCAGTTCCTCTGGCCAGGATCCTCACCTGTCCCTAAAGTACTTGATGATGTCACTGGCCTGCTGCTGGGCTGATGCTTCCACACCTGCAGGCAATGAGCTGTTATTGACTGGGCCACTATATGAAGAGCTCTGCCCAGTGCTCTGGGCGGAGGCAGAGATGGAGGAGGATTATAGACCTGCAGACTGTTGGATACAGATGTGATTCTAGTGCTCAACCTACCACCAGGAGAATGAAGCCAGGTACAAACCCTTTTACCCCAAGAATGTTCTGTTGTCATTTCTTGGTCTCACTGAATCCATAGTGAACTTGCTCAGGGCTGAAACTCTCAGGCAAGACAGTCCCATATCCCCAAAGGGTGAAAAATACTTAGAACATTCTAAATTCAAGACATCCTGTGTTATTATTTCAAAAAGCCTGGTACACTTTTGAAAGACCCCACTGCTTCTGGAGCTTCCCCTTTAATATAGGAAAAAGTGATGTTTCCAATTTGGAGAGTGAGGGGGCCCATGTGCCTGCATTTTATTCTGTTTTTTAAGGATCATGGAGATCTGTTTTCAGGCTCCCCCCAACTCCACACATGACCAAGATATACACAGCAGTAAGCTCATATAAATGCATTTTATGCTAACCCTTGTCCCAATCCCAATATGCATAAAAAAAAAGGAAAAGAAAAAAACACTGCAGAATTTTCTTTTTGACCTCAGGGAATTTTGGGTAAAATGTTATGAAGATTGATCTTAATATTAAATCTTACAATAATCAAAGGTCTACATTCTGATTATTTCTACCCTGTTGATGTGATAGGCAGATTAGAAAAAAATATGTCTTATTCCTCTAGAGAATACATATCCTGTAAATCAGGAAAAATCAAAGAGATAAGTCACATGGAACTATGAGAAGACATGAACACAGCTATGGCTTGTTTGTAAACTCATGACTTCAGTGTTCAGATTTTGTATAAATATCAACACAGATGCTAGGATATGTGGGATGCTAGGAATAACTATCCTTAAATGAAAATTTTAAATTAAAAAATAAGATTTCAAATCCTTTGATGGTCCATACTGTCACATGGAAACCTCCCAGCTCAACATTACTACCAACAAAAGTATTCTCAACTCTTGGCCAATGGCCTACTTCTTTCCAGTGGCATTCTGCATATTAGAATTCTAGGGCAGTAAAAGAAATGGGACAGTCCTTGAAAGTGGTTACAATGGGATTTAGCTTCTTCTCAGGACCATCTATTGCAATTATATTCTGGCCTAATATTCAGGGCATGCGGCTCCAAAGTACATACCAGGCTTCAGGGACTGGAGGCAGATGGGGGTGGGGCATGCAGGATAAAAGTGCGTGCTATCATTCCAAGATGAGAATATGGCAATGAGACGACAAACCTCTCTTCCCTTTTCCCTCTACAAAATATGAACAAGCCTGGAAAATATTTTAAGAAAATATTTATTTAAATCTCTACTCTGTGCCAAGCACAGTCCTGGACACCTGAGATACATTAGTGAAGAAAACAAAATTTCCTCCTGTGGAGCTTATATGCTGTTGGCAGAAGAGGCAATAAATAACGAATATATTATATGTTATGTAATACATTAGAAGGAGACTTTGGAAAGGAAAAAATAGCAGAAAAAGGCCACTGTAGGTGTGGGGCTGAGCTATGGGAAGGAAAGTGTGAGACAGTTTTAAATGGGGGTAGTCAAGGCAGGCCTGGTAAAAGGTGAAATATGAGCAGAGATTTGAAGGAATAAGGCAGTTGGACAAGGAAATATCAATGGAAGAGCATTCCAGGCAGAGAGAAGAGCCAGCAGAACAGACCCAGGGCTGAAGGATGCCCCGGGTATGGGAAGGACTGTAAGGAGGCAGGAGTGGCTTGAGTGGAGGAGGCAGTCCAGAGTAGCAAGTAACGAGGTCGGAGAGGAAAGGGGGTGCGATCAGCAGGGAGCAGGTACGGCACAGTCAGGCCCCCTTTGGCTGGCGCTCCAGGAGTGTGCCTGGAATGTTTTTCGGGCACTGAATGCTCCAGTGTCATCTCAGGCTTTGCACATGCCATTTCTGAACTTGGAATCTCTTCCTCCAGATCATGACACGGCTCCCCTTTTTAATGACGCAGGTCTTGGCTTTAATGCCACCTCCTCAGAAAGGATTTTCTCATCACCTCCCTCCACCCCCACAAGGCTGCATTTTGCTTATGAAATTATAACTGTCAAGAACAAGAAATTCCATGCATTATGCAAAACACAGTGAAGTCTATTCCCTCCAACAAGAGGCTTACTTTTGTTCTTTCCTACCAAGTGGAGGCTACAAGTGCAGTTATAAGCTGCACAGATGCCCCCTTTCAGTGGCCAAGGACTTTGCCCTTGGATGGTTTCTCTAAAGAAAGTAGGTCTGAGCTGAAAGAGGCCATAGAGAATAACCCATCTTATCCTCTCAACTGAAACTGTTGTTCTTTGTTTTCTGGTAGTTAATATTTCTTCAGTCATTTTCTGAAACAGAACTACTGTTTCCCCTACTGGCTATTGCCCCAGAGGTAGATCTCGGGATAGGCAGGTGGTCCAAGTTGCACTAACTGGAGATGTTGCTGGAACTGTTATGGTAGAGCCATCAGGGGAGAGATGCTTCTGCTCTGATGGAGCTGCTAACTGTGTGCTGGGTTATTAGTGGCCATTGTGCTCATCAGATGGAAAACGCTTTTCTAAGAGGTAGTGAGAGAGTGAGATCTGGTGCCAATATCTGAGACCTTGACCCCATGATGCCTGAGCCTTTGTGCTTTCAGACTTTGTAGTTATGGAAGCCATGCTTACATTGGTTGGAGTTGGGCTACTCTTTCTGTGATAGAAAGAGTCTTAATAATGTAGGTATTATTATAGTTTTTACTTTCTTTTTGAATAAATAATAATGATTCCCACTGCTTCCTAATCACTATGGGATCCAGAGGTAATATAGCCATGCCCTTGGTTAATGAGCTTTCTATGGTTTTGTATGAGGACTTCTCAGATACCTCACACTGTATACCCATTACTGATTGGAATTCCATTTGTTTCTATCTCTCACCCAGCAAATGGAAGCTCTTATTTTCTTCAACTGGTATCCTTAGTTACAGCTTAATTATTGTAGAGCTTCCCAGAGACCCTGGAAAACTAAATTAGGTCTATATGCAAAATTTCAAGCTCAATTAAAAAGGTCCTAGGAATTCAATTCCTTCACAGTCTCTTGCTTTCCATAAAATGATGTTTTTCTATTTAAGAGGTACATTTGCTCCACATCTAAAATTGGTAATGTTAATGGGCATTTAGAAGAAGTCAAGAGGAAAATGGGCATCTAGGAGCACGTCTCTCTTGGCTTGTTTCCTGCTTTGCTGGCTCTCTTGTTTTCCAGCATCACCTGTCATCAGTGCCATGACCTCTATTACTCAAAGGTGTACAGAGCAAACCAGAACCAAAACAACAGCACGAAAGCATCTTGTTCTTGCTGATAAAAAATACAGGTATCCTAAAAGCAACCCTGGAGCAATTCCATTTCTTGGCACATATCCAAAGGAATTGAAAACAGAATCTTGATGCAATATTTACACACCCATGTCCATTGAAGCATTTTTTACAATAGCCAAGAGGTAACCCAAGTGTCCCTCAACAGGTGAATAAAGAAAATTTTCTATATATATACAACAAAATATTATTCAGCTTTAAAACAGAAGGAAATCCTGTCATATGCTACAACCTGGATGAACCCCTAGGACTCTATGCTAAATGAAATAAACCAATCAGAGAAGACAAATACCATATGATTCTACTTATTCAAAGTATCTAAAGTGGTCAAACTCATAAAGACAGAAAGAAAAATGGTGGTTTCCAATTAAGGGAGGGAGAAATGAGCAGCTGTTGGTTAGGGGTACAGAGTTTCAATTTTGCAAAATGGAAAAGTTCTGGAGGTTTGTTGTGCAACAATATGTATATGGTTAACACTGCACACTTAAAAGTTGTTAAGATGGTAAATTTTATGTTATGTGTTTTACATCAAATTTAGAAACAAATTTTTCTAAAAGGGAAAAACAAAATAAAACAAAGCAGTTCCCTTTATTGGAGCTCCCCCTTTATTGTCTTCATGAAACACCTGTGCCTGGAACTTGGTGTCTAAGTCAGAGATCCCACCTGAATGGTGGAATACTAAAGCTAGAAGGTCTCTCAATGACCTTTGTTCCTTGAACCTCATACTCATAATTTTTGCTGTGCTTGTTTTATTGGAATAGATTTACACACATTTGGTCGTATCGTCTCTGGCTGCTTTCACACTGCAGAGGTGGAGTTGAGTGGTGGTGACAGATTGAATGGCCTACAAAGCTGAAAATATTTATTATCTGGTCCTTTAAGAAAAAATGTGCTGGCTATGATAGGCTGAAACATGTCCTCCTTCATACGCAGAAGTCCTAACACCCCAGGACCTCAGAATATAACTGTCTTTGGACTTAGGGTCTCTGAAGAGGTAAGTAAGCTTAATGACTTAAGGTGGTCTGTATTCTAATACACCTGGTGTTCTTTTAAGAAGAGAAAATTTAGACGCACATACATGTAGGAAAGATCATGGCAAGACACAGGGAGAAGAAAACCATCATCTACAAGCCAAGGAGAGAGGCCTCAGAAGAAACGAACCCTACTGATACCTTGATCCTAGACTTCCAGGCCTCCAAAACTGTAAGAAAACAAATTTCTATTGTTTAGGCCACCCAGTCTGTGGTATTTTATGACAGTCCCAGCAAATGAACACCTGATCCATAGAAAGTCCTTTGTTTTCCAGTGTTTTACCATGCCAGACTTGTACTTTGAATCTCTTTGCTTATTTTCTGGTGACAGAACTGTTTTCTGTTTGTTTTGTCTTACGAAGAACCATGGTTACATCTGACTTTAAGAAAGTAGAACAGGTTGGCTGCATTATGGCTGCTTAATTTGGTAAGAAGATGATACCTAAGCTGTTTAATACTTCTAAATATGCAACTGAGCTTTCTGGTGGGCTGAATGGTGGCCCTCCTAAAAGATATGTCCAGGTTCTAATCTCCAGGACATGTGCATACGAGCTTATTAGAAGATAGGCCTTTGCAGGTATTATTAAAATAAGGATCTTGAGATGAGATCATCCTGGATTATCTGTGTAGGCTCTAAACCCAATGACAGGTCATTTTATGAGAGACTTGCGGAGGAGATACTCAGAAGAGGACCATGAGGTCAGTGATTTATAGTCATATGGCCCTACGCCAAAAACACGTGGAGTCCCCAGAAGCTGGAAAAGACAAGACATGGACTCTCCTTAAGAGCCTTTGGAAAGAGTGCAACCTGTTAACACCTTGACTTAGGATATCTGGCCTTAAGGACTGTGAGAAAATACACTCCTGTTGTTTTAAGCTATTTGGCAACACAGCCTGAGGACACTAATCCAAGCCTCGACGCCATCCAAAGTGTGTGCTCAAATGTCAAACAGTGCATGCTACATTTATTATGATCTGGGTTAAATGGGGAGATGATGTTACAGCAAAGACATTGGTTTGATCTCAAAATGATCTCTCTTTTCCATGAATTCTTATTGCGTGGATAAGATTTTGCATGATCAATATGCATTGCAATTGCCAAAGGGACTTCAATTATCTACTCTTTCATTTGAGAGAGTGCCACACACGGCCTCTGGAAGATAAATAGACAAACTGCGATTACCCCTAATCCACCGATGCAAGAACTGAGCCTTGGCTTAATAACTTACCTAAATGATTCAGATCCAGGCTTACTGATTGCCAAGAGATGTCCTTTCTACTCCCACAAAATGGTGCCTGTAGGCCAGCATCAACAATGAGGGACTAGCCAGGAGTTTTGAGGGCAGCAGAATCCAGACTGCAGTTTGCTCAATTAATCTCAAATTCAGAGCTATACTGCCCATTCATTCGGAAGAGATTTTTTTTTTTTTTTGGAAAAGTAGACATAAGTGAAAATATTTTTATAATGTAACATTTCCAACCTATAGGCCATGAAGGTGACTGCTGTGTCTCTGTGAGGCTAAGTGAGCTGCTGGAATGGGAATAGTCTATCTCCATGGCATGGCCCTCAAAAGCCGAGGCCGCTGCTACCATTACACCTCCAGTTTCCTTGATTGCTGCTCTAAGCTTACCAGAAAACATTTATATAAAACTTTTATATTCATATCTTTTAAAACACATAATAATACACATTTCCAGTGTATTTTTATGCACATATTTTCTCACTTAGCTTTCCTAATAAATGTATTGGTAAGCACTCAAATTCTTTTGAATAAAAAGCACTGAAGCTTGGTGAGGTTAAGCCACTTGTCCAGATCACAGAGCAGCAGGTGTTGACCAGGACCCAAAGCACAGGTCATTTGATTCCAGGGTCTGAGGTCATACACTCTGTGATGTGGCAGGACCTGAGTGCCACTGACCCATTCCTGGGGGTCATGGCCATTGGCAGACCTGTGAGGACTTGGCTCTATCCCCAGGAGATAAACCCAGAGAGCTGGTGCTTTCCTCCGACCTACCATGCATCACAAAGGAAAGCAGATGTGTTTTGGCAGCTCTGGGCTGCTGGGCTGCTGGGTCCCTGACACAACATTGACTAAGTGTCATATTTTCCTATCTGATTTCACTGCTCTTCACAAGGCTATTATTTAGTGTGCAGCAATAAGGGAGCATAAACACAGCTCTGACTTTTTGGAAGTAAATACCAGCTAGAATAAGCATTTGGTTTCCCTGAAGGCTTTTAAATCTACTGAAATGTCAGGTGCAATGAGATTCTGGGCAAAGGACAGAAGAGCAAATCTCTGGTTTTCATAAAAGTTCCCTGAATGATCAATGCCTTCAGTGAGCCAACCAAGGCCCGCCTCGGTTTGCCTTTCCTTGTGCTTGGTTCTAAATTTGTCTCCTTTGGTGACTCTAACTTAGCCATTAATTCCAGTAATTATTTAAACTGCCAGCACAGGTTACCAATGCATCTCCCTTTACTACACCAAGAATATCTTGTGGAACAGAGAACTGTCTCATGCTCATTCTGAAGGAGGAAACAACTGAAGTAAGAACAAACCTGTAATTCAGTGAATTTAGCCTTTCTGGAGGTTCTTGACAGAGAAACCTTTTCACATCTGGGCTGCCAGAAGGAAAATTGTTTTGGTTTATGTTGATTTTCAATAGAGATATAAATCCCTCAGGCAAATGTACAACATGAACTGGAATATACAGTAGTTTAATGAGAGAATCCCTAGCATTCCACTCCTATCTTTCCATCCACAGTGCCTCTGGTTTCCAAGCAAAACCCTTTTTATAGGGTATGCACATATGTCCCTGTCAAAATCATAAGACTTTCTGCATGAACATTTTATATACTTTTTGGGTATTTTTAAAGTATGAGGTGTTCCCTGGCCTACCAGGGTCTCCTGTGTAAATATTTTAAATGAATCAAAAAATTACTCGTAGCTTTTATAGGCCATTTGAGTAAAGTGGTTATATTTATTCCTTAAAATATTTTCCCCATCGTATGTATGTCTCTAAGCTTGGTGGCAACAATTTCCAAAGCCAATACCAAAGTTACAGAGCTAGGCCAGAATAGTAACACCACCAATGAAACAGCAACACAACGAAAACAGGAATAATAACTTACAGTATAGACTTTGCACCAGGGAGGGGCAAACATCATAAAGGATGGCTGTAAACTCAATGGGCTCACTTAAATATCTTCCTTATTCTTTGCGTTGAAACTATTGTCAGAATTTGCTCCCTATGAATATTGATCAAGTCACTGAAACAAAAATTTTTGTTGAGTATTGTTTTGTTTGCTTTTTTGTTTTTCAAGAGTCTATAAAACAGGAATCTAAGAAATACAAAGAAACATCCTTCAGCTACCATGCTTTTAAATATTTTTAATTTATTATCTTTCAGAAGTTAACTCTTTTTAATAGGTCCTTCAGAGGTCATGTAGGGAGCTCATAAAGCTCTGAGAAAGCCTATTAATTATAGGAGGCTTGCATAATTTATACTAGTTTTTAGAAATGCTAAGTAGCAAAAAATTGCTCTTCAATACATATTCCCTTCATTCTGACCTCTGAAAAATCCTTAATGAGATTTATTATTTTGTGCTTGAGTGGTTGATATATCCCACAGAAACAATTTTCAGATAGGGAATTCAGGATTCAAGAACTATATATTATAACCTTGCTTATGTGGCCATAAGCAGTAATCCTCTGGAGTCTTGCAAAGGCAATGCTCTCAGGGTCTTTAGACTCAGGTTGTGTAGGGCTTTGAAGTTAGCCCTTGAGTGTACTGTTTCCAGAGTGCGTGATGCCATTATTTCTACCTTCGTCTTCAGTTTTGGTGGTGATCACTGATTGGAATCATTCTTGGTTTTCCTGCTTTTCTTCAACATCAGGCTGGAGCTTCATGTAGGTACCGTTTGCCCAAGAGAATAGATGAGACCCCCACCAGCTTGAATGGTCCTCATTACTGGTGTCGCGTGTGCCTCATCTCCTGTGGCCATTCACCCTCGTGGCCTTGTCCTGTGTTAGGCATGAAAGTCAGAGAACACTGTCTTCAGAAGGTCATGGTAAAAATGTTCAAGTGCTACCTGGAAGCAAAGGGAAGATCTATGGAATCTGGAATTTTCCATGAACTCTAATGAGATGACCATTTTGCTCATGACCTGTGAAGTGATAAGGGTCAGTGATGGGGCAGAAGGGGAGAGGCAAGCATTTGGTGTCCTCCTGGCCACCAGTGAAGATGGACCCTGAGGAATGGTTCTCCTTGGTGGGACTTTCACTAGGGAAACAACCAGAACACAGTCCTGGACAAAAGACGAAGGTGGAACTGGGAATCTGCTTATTCTACTACACCATTATGCCTGAAACAACCTTGAAAATAGGATTACTACTGGATTATAAAGCCTCTAGGCCTCTAGCCAGAACTGGTTTTAAGCATGTTTTCCAGGCTTGCTTGAGGGTGTTTGTGTATTAAACCAACAGTTCACAGCAGCTCTGCAATTTGTAATAGTCCATTTTAAGCCTTGGTTGCTCTGCTAAGCGAATCCTGTTTTAACGTTGGCATATGAAGAATAAATACTGGAATCTAGTCTGTTGGCTTAATGTGGCTTCAGCTCAGCATACACTTCACTGTTTCAGAAACTCCTGTCCTTCTCCCACTCCCCTCCCCCCCTACTGATGCTGTAAGCTCAGTTTTTGGGTACAGGAAAATCATCTCTGGTTATGAATTATTTACCTAGAATCCCACAAAGTATTTTGCATTTCTGCCTTCTTGGGCATATCTGTACTTGAACCATGTAAGTGACAAAAGCAACTGGGTTTTTCTTGCTAGCATGTTGTTGATTAGGGCCTTTTGGTTTTATCTAGAGATATACTGACATGTGGGAAACCTGCTGGTTGAGAGTGAAGATGATGCATTGCACTTTGACTTAAATCTAATCAATGGACCCAGAATATGGAGGGCTGGAAAGTCCAGGGATAGGCCAAGAAAGTTTAGAGTCATTCTGCTGAGGAGGAACACTAATGCCTTCAGTGTGCTGAGAGATGTATCAGTTGGGAAAAAATGAAATGATTGCATAAACAAAATAGAAGATTCTCACTCTCTCATGTCATAAAGAGCTGCTGGTTGGTAGTCCAACTGGTCACAAAACAGCAACCAAGAGTCATCCCAGTGTATGGCTTCTTATCCCTAAGGTGTGACCTTCGTTTGCCTTTGTGGCTTAAGATGGTTGCTAGAGCTCTGGCCATCACATCTGAGTTCCTGGGAGCAGGAAAGTCACAACCATTTACTTTAAGGAAACTTCCAGGAACTTTCACAACACATTTCATCTGAGATAGCTCAGATATAAAATTCTGGCAAGTGTAGTGCTTTGGCAGGTAAGGGCTCTGAATTGTCTATTAAAAAATTGGAAGTTTCATAGCTGAGGAAGAAGAGTGGCTATTGGGAGGCACTGGCCATCAGGAGTCCTAAAGAAAAACATGCAGGCAGATGTGAGCAGCCCAGGGAGACAGGAGTGTTTTTCAAGAAGAAGGTGTCAATTGTGTTTCCAAGGAGAATGGGAGTCAAGAAAAAGTCATTGTATTTCATGGCATTGAATAATTTTATACTTTAGCAGTATTTAGTTTGAGTAGTTTGGGGCTTTGATGAATCATCAAAGCATGGGTGTCTTAGACTTTCAGAGCTTCCTGCTTATTTAGGTGGACAGGAAAGCAACCAATGGACAAACAAATTTATGACATAATTCCTCATGTACATCTAAAGCAGGAAGGGAGAGGAGTGCTGGTGTGCTAGCTGACAGGCAGTGGCCAGGAAAGCTCTCTTGGAAGAGGTGACATTTGAACAGGGACCTGAAAGAAGTAAGGAATAGAATCAAGCAAATAGCAGTTGATTGTTATGGGTACAGGACAGCAAGGGAAAAATTCCCATGGCACATGTGCTTGCATGACTATAGGAACAGAAGAGAATCATGTGGCCAGAAAGGAGTGATCAAAGTGAGGAGCTTCAGGAAATAAATCCAAGTAATATCCAGGTGCTGGATCATGAAAGCCTGCTCAGAACATAATAAAATTTTATCCTAAGAATGATGGGCAGCCATTAGGAAGTTGAATGCCGGCCTGTGACATTTTATGACCTACGTTTTAGAAGACTTTCTCTGCTTGCTGGGTGGAGCATGGTCTGTAGGGGAACAAAAGGGAAGCAGGGACACCAGTCAGGTGGCCTTTGTAGGGATCCAGGTGAGGGATAATGGCGCCTTAGATTTGGGAAGTAGGGATGGCAGTGGGAAGAAAAAGGCTAGGTCCAGAAGGCATTTGGAAGGTAGATGAAGCAATGTTTGCTGAAGGGTTTATGTGGCTTATGAAAGAAAGAAGTCAAGAATATTCCCAAAGTGTTTTGTCTTGGAAAATAAGGGAACAGAGCTGTTATTTACAGAGATGAGAGATTAATGAGCTGGCTTGGGGAAGGGCAGCAAGAGTTTGGTTGGGCATGTTATGCTTGAGATGTCTTTTTTTTTAAATTTTTTATTAAGGTATTATTGATATACACTCTTATGAAGGTTTCACATAAAAAAACAATGTGGTTACTACATTTACCCATATTATCAAGTCCCCACCCATACCCCAGTGCAGTCACTGTCTATCAGTGCAGCAAGATGCCACAGAGTCACTATTTGCCTTCTCTGTGCTACACTGCTTTCCCTGTGATCCCCCCACACCATGTGTACTAAACATAATACCCCTCAATTCCCTTCTCCCTCCCTCCCCACCCACCCTCCCATACCCCTCCCCTTTGGTAATCACTAGTCCCTTCTTGGAGTCTCTGAGTCTGCTGCTATTTTGTTCCTTTAGTTTTGCTTCGTTGTTATACTCCATTTGGT
Organism: Manis javanica; assembly: GCF_040802235.1. Lineage (NCBI taxonomy): Eukaryota > Metazoa > Chordata > Mammalia > Pholidota > Manidae > Manis > Manis javanica. The sequence continues at coordinate 13,468,936 of NC_133167.1, read as the reverse complement.
ATTTGTCTTTCTCCACCTGGCTTATTTCACTGAGCATAATGTCCTCTAGGGAAATGTTTCTTTCTTATGGCTAAATAGCATTCCATTGTGTGTATGTACCACATCTTCTTTATCCATTCACCTACTGATGGACACTTAGGTTGCTTCCATATCTTGGCTATTGTAAAAAGTGCTGCGATAAACATAGGGGTGCATATGTCTTTTTGAATCTGAGAAGTTGTATTCTTTGGGTAAATTGCAAGGAGTGGGATTCCCGGGTCAAATGGTCTTTCTATTTTTAGTTTTTTGAGGAACCTCCATATTGCTTTCCACAATGGTTAAATTAGCTTACACTTGAAATGTCCTTTAGACATCCTGAAATAGATAGTTGGGAGGCAGTAGGCTATGCTCATCTGGGGTTTGGAGGAGAGACAGCTCAGATACGAAACTCTGGAGTTACCAGCATATAGGTAAATTTAAAACCATGGGATGGGATGGGATCACTTAAGGAGAGCATGCAAATGAAGGACAAAAAAGGTTTGGGGGCTGAATCCAGTGGCACTGCAACATTTACAACCAGAAAAGAAAGAAGATCCAAAAGCTGAAACGGAGCAGAAATGGCTGTAACGATAGGTGCACATCAAGGGAGTGTGTCCCCAAAGCCAAATGACTGACTTGTTTCAAAATAGAAGTGATCAACTATGCAACTGAGTGATCAACATGCAACCATGGTGGGAGGTCTAGGGAGATGAAGGTCATTGGCTCTGCTGATGGGAAGTAATAGGGGCAAAATCTGATTGAACAGGATTAAAGAGAGAATGAAAGTTAAAAAAAATATGGATAAATCTAGGGCGGACAACTATTTAAGGAGTTTTACTGTAGAAGAATCAGGGAAGTGGAGCACTATGGAAAGAGAAATGGGAAGGGTTGACCTTTTTTTTAACATGGAAGCTATTTCAGCATATTTGCATGGATATGGAAATACCCAATAGGAAGAGGGAGCAATTGGTGATGCATAAGAGAAAAGTAATAATGACAGACAGAAAGACTTTGCGTAAATAAGAGGGGTGGGGTCCTACCTAAAGCCAGGAGGTGTCTTAGAGCAGAAGAAGGTCATCAGTGCAAACGTCCAACAGAAAGGAGGGCGGAGTGAGGGTGACCAGGCTGGATGTTGACTAGATTGGGTGATCAAAGTGTTCTTTTCTGAGGTCATCTGCTTCCTCAATGAAATAAGAAGCAAAATCCCCAGATGATCATGAGAAGCAGGGAGGGGCTCTCAGGTTTTATGAGAAACAGAAAATGCGAAATTATTTTGGAAATCTGGAGATTGAACTGTGACACAAGAAAAGTAAAGAAAAACTATCAACACTATTGTGAATCTCTTCATCTGATGGTTTCTCAGAAGGGTGGACGGAACAGGGCCAAGAGAGGAAACCAAATTCCTGAGATGGAACGGAAAGGAAAGCAGAGAGAACAGAAAGGAAGGCCTCCTCTGTGATTTATGTAGGACTTCACATTTAACAGAGAAAATTTAATCAGAGTTTAATCAAAAGGTAGTGTGAAATCACCTACTTAAAGAAACATATTTACTAAGACTAATGGTACAGAAACATATACAATGGGATCTTTTTCAGAGTATATCAGGAGTCCTGTATTTGAGATACAATGTGGCTATTTATACCAGAAACCGCGCTTATAATAATTTATGCAATTGAACATTGACTATGCTCTGGGTTTTTTGAAAGCCAGGCAACCAAGCACACAAAACAAAACATAATGGTTTATATAACTTTTATTGTCTGAAAAAACAATACCATTTTCTAGGTGAGTCAAGTGGTTTTTTTAGCACATTATTCTAAAAGAAATTTATTTTGTGGTTTTGCTTACAATTAGCAACTTCATTGGAAATCTCTCTGAAGGCAATTTTTCACAGGTTTTAAACACATTTTTCCTATGACTATTTCATATTCCAAATTTGCTTAGAAGCAGATGGTGTTATGTTAATTCTTGCTCTGAGGAAACTTATATGGGGTGTAAAAATAATGTCGTCTAGTAGCATTCTGCTGCTCAACTTACACCAGGTTGGAACTGGGTAACTCCAGAGGAGCAATAAATGGCTAGCATGTCCTATAGTCTTCAAATATAAATGATCTCAGTGAGGCTTTTTGAAGGGACTTAATAACATTTAATTTGAGATTAAACTTTCTGCAAAGTATTGAGAGTTTTGGTATATTGTGCTATTAACAAACAAAGGATAGTCATGGGGACAAGTGACATTTCGCTATTTACTCATGTAAAGTATTTATTGGGTAACCACAATATGTTTGGCACTGTTGTAGACATTTGGGATACATCAGTGAACAAAATAAACAAAGATTCCTGCCCTCATGGGTCTCTGTTTTGAAAATTAAAGATTCTGACTTGTTTCATGCCCAGATGGGGTAGGAGCTAGAAGTTTTGGTGGGGAGGTGGAGTAACTAGTCAAAGGAGGAAAGATTTTTGAAATTCATTTACTTGTTCATTCATTCATTTAGTAAGTGATGTTAAGAAATTAGGCACTGACCCAGACTGGGATGGATGAGTCAAGCCATGAAACAGTCATCAGAAAAAGAGAATTTTGGGTCAATCTGCATAAATCCCAGACCAACAAGTGGAAGTTCATGAGGGTAAAAAGTGGTATAAAATTAAAGAATTCCCTACCATTAGAGTCCTCCAAAATTGTTGTGGATTTCAGGAATGTGATCATGGCCTCTTTACTGGAACTCTCCCAACAGAAGCTAAATTAGATGCATCTGATAAGCGATGAAATTTTCTAAAACCAATTTCGACTCTGAGTTTATTTGTTCCCATGGTCCCAAATGTCCAATGTATGGTTCCGGGGCCCTCTGGGCTGTGAGTTTGGACTTGGGCCTAAGAATACACCCTGAAGGAAAGGGCCTAAAAATAGAGAAGGGGTCTTTGGACGTACATTGTTTGACATGCCACAATTAAGTCTCCATTCCTATCATGTCTGTTCCACTGAACTGGCTGTTTCTGGACGCTACCTTTAGTGGTGTTAGTGATGGTGAACTGGTGTTTGATACACATTTTCAGTATTTGTGCTTCTTTGATTCTGTGTTAGGACCATTTCTTGATTGATTTTTGTCTGCAGGGTTCAGACTGATTTAAGACGGATGTTAAATGCATGAGTTTTCAAAGACCCTTAGTTACCCATGTTGATTTGATATGGTTTGACAGGTTGTTTACTGTGATGTGCTTTGGCATCAGAATGCAGAAGCCTAAAGGTGAGTTGAAAAGTAAAAAAATTTTTGAGAGGCTGATCATTCCCTGAAATGTATTTATCTTATAGATAGGTGTGAGTGCTTAATCTCTCATCTTACTAACCAATTCCCTCACTTCAGAAGGGCATCAAGTCACTAGGCATACCAATGGGACCCATGATTTTCAATCTTCAATCCCTGGAACATAGGACCTGGACATCCTACTTTTGACACCAATAGTGGGAGCTACTTCCAGACCAGAGAAAAATGAAAGTCATGGAGAAAATTTTCTCCATTAACACTTTCTCTCATAATTTTTCCTTTTAAATCCTCTGCTTCTTTTAATCAGGAGCCTCAAGCTAATAGCTACAATTTATCACAGTGTGACATATTTTGTCATTTTTAATGCTATTAACAGTATTTTTTGATATTCAGGAAAGAATTGTATAATTTTCAGGGGCTCCACTGCCTGAATAAGCATGAGAACAGCTGCGTGGGACCTTTGGTTTATTTATAAAACAACTATTCATTAAGTGCCTACTATGAGTATATACTGAGAGTTATGTCCATAAGTTCTAAACATTCTAGTAATTCTAAAGTATAAACCCCAAAGTAGCTTAGAAATAAAATGGGGGGAATATTTAAAAAATAAGTGTAACATTTAAGATGTGGCATGGTAGTATAGGATAATTATAAAGCCCTAAGAGAGCTCAAAAAAAGCAATGGTTGATCTGAGCTGGGGAGCCAGGATGAATTGGCAGATCACGTGATGTAGCCTTAACAGACGAGTAGGTGGAAATGATGGGTTTGGATTTCTGGGCATGAGAAACAAAGAGATGTGAAAGAGCACAAACTGTCTGGGGAAGAGTGAGTTGTCTTACAATGATGGTACTTGGCAGAGTGAAGTAGGGATGATTAGGTAGTAAATTAAAGCTGGTCATTCAGCAAATATCTGTTGGTACTGAAAACTTCCTCTCATCCATGTTTCTATTCCACAGTATGAAGGCCTTGAGTGCAATACTAGGGATTTGGAACATATTCCCATTGCTTTCATGTAAAAGTCCAAAACCTGATCCTATCTGTATTTTAGAAAATCGACTTGGTGGATATATCTGGAGAGAAACAAAACCAAAAGTATAGAGAATAATTGGAGAATATTGGAATAAATCCAGCTAAAAGTTGAAGAGAATTGGAAATAATGCAGTGGCAGTGAGAACAGACAGGTAGGTTTGGTTTGTTTCTCTTACACTAGATAATAATCCTTAATTTTTTATTATGAAATGTAATAGAAGACATATTGGTTTCCTCTTTTTAATTCATTAATTGATAGATATTAATTACATACCTCAAGGGGTATTAAGAACAGAGTGGTAAACAAGAAAGACAAGGTAAAGCCCTATTTAGTTTACATCCTTGTAAGAAAACATAGATGAAGATGAAGAACATGTTATAATATGTTCCTATATTATTATTTTTTATTGTCTTGGCATGTTCCCCATGTAATAGCTCAAATATGAATTTTTAAAGTCATAACATAACCATATGAATTTGTGGCCTCTTGTTAATATTAAGAACTTGAGGTATAATGGATGGAGGTGGTCATTTAGAACATATTTTTATAGCCATGGTAGATTGGACATATATACTTACACTAAATATTCGATTTGCATTTTCAAACATGCTTTTGGCTTCTGTAAAGTCCAGATAGTAGTTTGAAACAACCTTCTTGATAACAATCAGCAGACAAATAGAACAAAATATTTCTTTAAAGTGTCTAGTTGAAAACAAAGGAGACCTTCCAAGGAAGTGAAGGGCCAAGATATGAGAGGGGAAGAAATCCCAGAGAGGTAAGACAAGATGCTTTTTACCCCAAAACGTACCTGATAATTCCAGAGAAGATAATAGAACAATTGGAAAACTGAGAATAACTTTTGAGACATTTGAGATAATTAGGAGCAAAAATTGGAGGCCAGGGCCTATCAAGGAGAAAAATCCCTAAAAATTACCCCAGCTTTAGTTAAAACTTTATATAGATATGTGCTAAGAATTAGAATGAGTTGAACTTAAACCAGTTCTCACAGGGACTGGAGTAGGTTTTGTACATCATCTTAATCACTGATTAGATGGAGGTGATCTAGAATTGCTAGTAATAAACTCTGGTGGATGATAACATCCAGAGACTCAAATTATCTCTCTGATTTTCATACACAACATCTGTCCCTCAAATAAAAATAACCAGCTATACTGACAGGAATTAAAATGTGACCTCAAATCTCCAAAACAATAGATAGTAGAAAATGACCCACAGGACACCCAGATAATGGACACGTGCACAAACATTAAAATAGCTATGTTTAATATATCTAGGAAATAAAAGAAAAGATAAGAAATCTTGGCAGAAAACATGAAACTGTAAGAAACCCAGATATTTTGGAACTGAAAACTACAAAACGAATAATTCCATGGATGGATTTAATATCAGATTAATCACAGCTGAAAAGTGAATTAATGAATGGAAGATAAGTCAAAATCAAATTCAACTCTGCAGTACAGAAAGACAGAAAGATGGAAAATACAGAATACAAAGTAAGAAACACATGGACTATAGTGAAAATATCTAATATATGCCTAACTAAAATTGTAAAAAGGAGATGAGAGAGAACTAAGCAAAATAATTTTTTGAAGGGATAATAATTAAGTTTTATAAAGCTGATGAAAAATATCAAGAGATATTCAAGAGACATTCTCCAAAAAGTAAGTAAAAAGAAATACACGCTTAAAGCACTATTCAGTAAAACTACTGAAACCAGATTTAAAGAGAAAAGTCTAAAAAGAATTCAGGGAAAGCTCTACTTCTGATAAAGAGAAATACAAAAACTTCCATCTCAAGACCTAATAAGAAAATACCAGTAAATAAAACCCATAGTAAGAAGAAGGAAGGGAATGAATGCTCATGTGCAGCAAGATTTGTCTAAGGATTTTTGTTGCAGTATTATTTCATAATAGCCCCAAATTAGGAAAATCCCAAAGGTCCATCATTATTAAAATGACTAAACAAGCTGTGGTATATTCATGCAATGGAATATCACACAGCAGTGATAACTAACATACAAGGACACATAACAACATGGATAAATGTGCCAAACACCATATTAAGCAAAAGAAGCCATACATATAAGAACACATTCTATGTGACTTCATTTGAACTTTAAAAGCCAGACAAGAGAAATCAAAGGAGTTAAAGGTTAGGTGGGTAGTTACATTTGGGGAAGAAGGAATTAGTACTCTGTTTCTTGGTCTAGGTGGTACTTATATGGAAATGTTCACCATGTAGGCTTATGATTTGTGCATTTTTTTCTGAATGTATGTTACAGTTTACTTTTTAAAAATTTAAGGGATTTTCAATTTAGCAGGGGAAGATTTATTTTGAAGGTACCTTGAGAACTGTCAAAACCTAACTACCTTAGTTCACCCAACTTTTTCTCTAATACTCTGACTTGGGGATTAGAGGAAGAGGTGCAAAATTTGATTTCTTGCCACCATCTGTAATTTTTCTCTTCCAGCTAATTCTTTGCTTATTTTTTCCAATCATATATTATAAATTGTAGACAAAAGTTCATTTTTTCTGTTTACACTTATATCTTCATTGCCAGTCACTTCTGAACCAGCCAACTGTGTTAGAACTCATTAAAATAATGTCACTTATAATAATATGAGTTTATCATTAAAGAGAACCAGACAAGTTCTTTTTGTTCCTTGTATACTGATTTAATTTCCTTGCAAAGTTAGGAAACATACTTGCTCCAGTGCCAATTCTATAATAAAAAGAAAAATATTTAGCCAAACTTTCATAAGTCATTTTCCTTACCAGGGCACATGTAGAACAAACTAAATCCTCAGCTGTTTTCTTGGATCATCTTAATCCAGTATACCAAGTGCTAAGAGGGGTGGGTGAGTCCTGGTGCAGAGCACGGTTGGAGGGGAGTTTAGGTCTTTGATTTGACATTCAAGTCAGGAAGCTTGAAAGGAAAGATTACTGGATCCAGGTTTTTCTTTGCGTGGTACCGGCTGACTTTGACTTGGACCTCGCTTCATGCTACTTCTGCCTCTTTTCTTGGAGCTTTTGGTTTTCCAAACCCAGCTAATAATGATGAAGAGAACATGAAAATACTTGAGACCAGATCACAGTATCAGTAAGCATCCCTGAAGTACTGGAGGCAGGTGGTTAACTGTCTGCCTTTGCATTATAAATTCCTAGAAGGTTGCCTGTGCATAGGAAGAGGATTTCAAGAGATTATCTAGCCATCTTTCTGGGGTTTGCTAGGAAAGCATGAAGATTTCACATTCTTTTGCACAGCCTTGTTGACAGAATTGGGTAACCTCAAAACAGAAGAGGCAGATTCCCCTGATGCTGAGCCTTTCACAGAGATTCTGTCTGGCTGACAGCCCCTCTGCCTGCCGAGCTCCAGCCTGGCTCCCCAGACCATGTGCCCCTGCCCTCTGCTTTAGTCTGAGACGTTTCTTTGTTCTGACTCATCTCTGGAGGTTCTTGTTATCCCAAGTTTTGTTCAAAGACCAGCAGTATTCATCTGGGAACTAGGAAATGCTGAAACTCAGGTACCACTGTGGACCTACTGAGGAGAGCCTGCTGTTTAGGTCCCCAGGTGGTCTGTACGTGATGAACACATAGAAGCACTAGTATAGATGGAAGTCTCCCAGAATGTGGGAATAGGAGAAGGGATTAAGCAGCCTTGGGTTAATCTTCAGATTTTTAGAACACTGTTAGCTACTTTGAAAAATGGGGAAATCCAGTATCAGACATGTTTTGATACTTTCAGTCATTCATTCACTGGTTAAATACAACTATTATTTTTAATCTTTCTTTCAGGAATTGGAACTTAGAACATTATTTGAGAAATTAAGGGGTTCAAATATATATATACAGTTTGCACTTAGTTTTATTTTTTTGAATTTGCAAAAGAGATTGTTAAGTGATTATAGATATGGGAAAAAGGAGGCGGAGCCAAGATGGTGGCATGAGTAGTACAATGGGAATCTCCTCCCAAAAACATACATATTTTTGAAAATACAACAAATACAACTATCCCTAAAAGAGAGACCAGAAGACACAGGATAACAGCCAGACTACATCCACACCTGTGAGAACCCAGCACCTGGTGAAAAGGGTAAGATACAAGCCACAGCCCAGCAGGACCCAAGGCCCCTCACCCCAGCTCCCGGCGGGAGGAGAGGAGTCGGAGCAGGGAAGGAGAGGAGGCCCAGGGCTGCTAAACACCCAGCCCCAGCCATCCGCACCAGATAACAGACACACAGTGCATGCGTGGGGTGCTGGAAACTAGGGAAACAGGACAGTAAGACCAGTGAGCGGGTCCCACAGCTGGTGCCTCTGGGACAAAGAAAAGTGAGTGCTTTTTGAAAGTCTTAAAGGGACAGGGACCCCACAACTGGACAGAAGCATCCCGGGTCACAGTCCAGCAGCTGGAAATTCCAGGGAAATCCAGGTGCACTAACCCCCTGGGCAACAGCTCTGAGACCCCTCACAGAGGTAAACAGCCAAATAGCCCCCCGTCCATCACCCCTCCAGGGCCCCACCATAGCAGAGCAGCAGCCTGAGGCTGGCCACGCTCACAGCAAGGGAGCTTCCTCCATACCGGCCTGGCAAGATACAGAGACCCAGTCTACATGCAATTGCCCAACACAAGCCACTAGGGGTCGCAGTTGTCCCAGTAAAGAAAGGCCAGGAGCAAGTGGAAAAAGTCTTGGCTCTCCCAGCTGACAGACGAGTCAATAGCTCACCACTGCACCTATCAACATGAAAAGGCAAGAAAATTTGATCCAGACAAGACTAACCCAGACATCTTCGACATCTGCTACATCTTCCCCTGAGAAGGAACCTGGGGAGATAGATTTAACCAATCTTCCTGAAAAAGAATTCAAAACAAAAGTCATAACCATGCTGATGGACTTGCAGAGAAATATGCAAGAACTAAGAAGGGAGAATACAGAAATAAAACAATCTCTGGAAGGACTTCAAAGCAGAATGGACGAGATGCTAGAGACCGCTAATGGACTAGAAAATAGAGAACAGGAATGTAGAGAAGCTGATGCAGAGAGAGATAAAAGGATCTCCAGGAATGAAAGAATATTAAGAGAACTGTGTGACCAATCGAAACAGAACAATATCTGCATTAAAGGGATACCAGAAGAAGAAGAGAGAGAAAAAGGGATAGAAAGTGTCTTTGAAGAAGTAATTGCTGAAAACTTCCCCAAACTAGGGGAGAAAATGGCCTCTCAGACTACAGAGGTACACAGAACTCCCATGACAAGGGATCCAAGGAGGGCAACACCAAGACACATAATAATTAAAATGGCAAAGATCAAAGACAAGGACAGAGTATTAAAGGCAGCCAGAGAGAAAAAAAAGGTCACCTACAAAGGAAAACCCATCAGGCTATCATCAGACTTCTCAACAGAAACCTTACAGGCCAGAAGAGAATGGCATGATATACTTAATGCAATGAAACAGAAGGGCCTCAAACCAAGAATACTGTATCCAGCACGATTATCATTTAAATATGAAGGAGGGATTAAACAATTTCCAGACAAGCAAAAGTTGAGGGAATTTGCCTCCCACAAGCCACCTCTACAGGGCATCCTACAGGGACTGCTCTAGATGGGAGCACTCCTAAAAAGAGCACAGAACAAAACACCCAACATATGAAGAAGGGAGGAGGAGGAATAAGAAGGGAGAGAAATAAAGAATCATCAGACCATGTTTATAATAGCTCAATAAGGAAGCTAATTTAGACAGTAAGATAGTAAAGAAGCTAACCTTGAACCTTTGGTAACTACAAACTTAAAGCCTGCAAAGGCAATAAGTACATACCTTTCAATAATCACCCTAAATGTAAATGGACTGAATGCATCAATCAAAAGACACAGAGTAAGAGAATGGATAAAAAAGCAAGACCTATCCATATGCTGCTTACAAGAGACTCACCTTAAACCCAAAGACATGCACAGACTTAAAGTCAAGGGATGGAAAAAGATATTTCATGCAAACAACAGAGAGAAAAAAGCAGGTGTTGCAATACTGGTATCAGACAAAAGAGACTTCAAAATAAAGAAAGTAACAAAAGATAAAAAAGGACATTACATAATGATAAAGGGCTCAGTCCAACAAGAGGATATAACCATTATAAACATATGTGCACCCAATACAGGAGCACCAGCATATGTGAGACAAATACTAACAGAAATAAAGGAGGAAATAGAATGCAATGCATTCATTCTGGGAGACTTCAACACACCACTCAGTCCAAAGGACAGATCCACCAGACAGAAAATAAGTAAGGACACAGAGGCACTGAACAACACACTAGAACAGATGGACCTAATAGACATCTACAGAACTCTACACCCAAAAGCAACAGGATACACATTCTTCTCAAGTGCACATGGAACATTCTCCAGAATAGACCACATACTAGGCCACAAAAAGAGCCTCAGTAAATTACAAAAGATTGAAATCCTACCAATCAACTTTTCAGACCACAAAGGCATAAAACTAGAAATAAACTGTACAAAGAAAGCAAAAAGGCTCACAAACACATGGAGGCTTAACAACATGGTCCTAAACAATCAATGGATCAATGACCAAATTAGAATGGAGATCCAGCAATATATGGAAGCAAATGACAACAACAACACAAAGCCCCAACTACTGTGGGATACAGCAAAAACAGTCTTAAGAGGAAAGTATATAGCAACCCAGGCATATTTAAAGAAGGAAGAATAATCCCAAATGAATGGTCTAATGTCACAATTATTGAAATTGGAAAAAGAAGAACAAATGAGGCCTAAGGTCAGCAGAAGGAGGGACATAATAAAGATCAGAGAAGAAATAAATAAAATTGAGAAGAATAAAACAATAGCAAAAATCAATGAAACCAAGAGTTGGTTCTTTGAGAAAATAAACAAAATAGATAAGCCTCGAGCCAGACTTATTAAGAGGAAAAGAGAGTCAACACAAATCAACAGAATCAGAAACGAGAAAGGAAAGATCACGATGCACCCTACAGAAATACAAAGAATAATTAGAGAATACTATGAAAACCTATATGCTAACAAGCTGGGAAACCTAGGAGAAATGGACAACTTCCTAGAAAATACAACCTTCCAAGACTGACCCAGAAAGAAATAGAAAATCTAAACAGACCAATTACCAGCAACGAAATTGAAGCAGTAATCAAAAAACTACCAAAGAACAAAACCCCCGGGTCAGATGGATTCACCTCGGAATTTTATCAGACATACAGAGAAGACATAATACCCATTCTCCTTAAAGTTTTCCAAAAAATAGAAGAGGAGGGAATAGTCCCAAACTCATTCTATGAAGCCAACATCACTCTAATACCAAAACCAGGCAAAGACCCCACCAAAAAAGAAAACGACAGACCAATATCCCTGATGAACGTAGATGCAAAAATACTCAACAAAATATTAGCAAACCGAATTAAAAAATACATCAAAAGGATCATACACCATGACCAAGTGGGATTCATCCCAGGGATGCAAGGATGGTACAACATTAGAAAGTCCTTCAACAGCATCCACCACATCAACAAAAAGAAGGACAAAAACCACATGATCATCTCCATAGATGCTGAAAAAACATTTGACAAAATTCAGCATCCATTCATGATAAAAACTCTCAAAAAAATGGGTATAGAGGGCAAGTACCTCAACATAATAAAGGCCATATATGATAAACCCACAGCCAACATCATACTGAACAGCGAGAAGCTGAAAGCTTTTCCTCTGCAATCGGGAACAAGACAGGGATGCCCACTCTCCCCACTGTTATTCAACATAGTACTGGAGGTCCTAGCCATGGCAATTAGACAAAACAAAGAAATATAAGGAATCCAGATTGGTAAAGAAGAAGTTAAACTGTCACTATTTTCAGATGACATGATATTGTACATAAAAAACCCTAAAGACTCCACTCTGAAACTACTAGAGCTAATATCGGAATTCAGCAAAGTTGCAGGATACAAAATTAACACACAGAAATCTGTAGCTTTCCTATACACTAACAATAAACTAATAGAAAGAGAAATCAGGAAGACAATTCCATTCACAATAGCATCAAAAAGAATAAAATACCTAGGAATAAACCTAACCAAGGAAGTGAAAGACCTATACTCTGAAAACTATAGATACAGGAAAAAACATTAGTTCAGGTTCTGCTATGGAGAGTTAGTCTTAAGTTAGGTGGGGTATGAAATTAGCTTTACATTGTTGCTGAAAAAAAGGTTTGCAAGAAAAAATAGGTGCAATAACAGTAACATATATAGTGCTTAGTATTATTATCATAACTGTAATTATAATTAAGAATTACAATAATATATGCCAGAGACATAGTAACTACCTTATGAAATAGGTACTATAATTATTGCTGATTTATATATGAGGAGACTGAGGATCATAGTGGTTAAGTAATTTGCCCAAAGTTACCCATCCAGGAAGTGTTAGAGCCGGACTCAAACCCAGAGAATCCAGGCCTAAGTGTCCATCTTTTTAGAACGACTATATCATGCTCTCGGCTATGGGGGTCTAAACTTCGAAGTTCCTATCAAAGGAGCCCCAAGAGTCACGGCCATACTAGTTTCAGGGTGTGTAGTTGCTGTCGATGTCTTAGATGCATTGCATCATTTCCCCAGGCTAACCTCTGACTTCAGCCATGGGATGGTTCCATGCCAGCTCAGATGCCCCTGGAGCTTCTAGGTCCACCTCAGGTGTGTGCTGAGTCTCTCTACATTGGCCTCCAGGGCTTCTCTGCTGGCTGCCAGGCCTGGGAGCCAGAGTAGCCTATATGTACAGGGGGTTGATAGCCTTTGGGCAGCCTTCAACTGATGGGCTCAAAGAACCATCCTCTCGCCCCCTCGTCCCCCACAGTCCACTTCTGGGAGGCATTTTGTTTGCCACTCAAGACCTGTTACCTATTGCACCGATGCCCCTAGCACACCTCTGTGGTGGCCTTTCCTCCTCGCCGGTCTCTCATTCTTCCCACTCCTGCTCCCAGGAACCACCTCTCAGATAACTGCCTAGACTTGAGTTCTGGTCTCACACTCCGCTTTTGGAGATCCACACTAAGGCAGCAGCTCAAATGGCTTCAGGGCTCAGGTGGATGATGAAAATGGTTGAAGGGAACCAGTTAAATGTCCCTTCAGACACACTTGCACCATGAACTCACAGGAGTCATTTCAGCTTTTATAAAGAAGTATGTTCTCACTCAGTTTTTCTAAAAATATATGGCCATCTTGATCACGTTTTTATTTTCCCACTTTTGGTAGAGACATAAGTAGAAGAAATACTCATTTTTATGTTAACTTAAAGAGAATTAGTGGTGCAAGCATAATAAAAAAACAGTAGTAGAGTGACTCAGTGTTGGTATATGGGACACCCTAAAGGGTGGTGAGCTCTGGGATGAACCGGGGACCTGACACTCATAGTAAGGAGCTCCAGCTCACTGTCAGCGTGTATGATTGTGGGCCTACTTTTGCCAGGACCTTTCATTTTAAAGAAAAGCTCAAAGCCCTGACATTCACCTGGAATTTATGGATTTGTTTAATGTTGGCAACTAATTCAAGTTCCTAAAAAACAACAAAAAAAGAACAACTTTGAAAGCAAAACTATCCAAGGCTGTCAGTTTGCGAAGGATGTCATTCATAATTTCCACTTCATTAAAACCTTGATGTGATAAACTCAAGTAATTATTTTTCTATTCCTTAAAGCCTTCTTTCTGGAGCTTCCTCATGCAAAACTTTATTAACTTATTCTTGTAAAAGAATAAGTGGTTTATACTTAAACATAATAACACTGCATTTCTTTAACATTTTATATTCAGACATGGTGGCCTCTCTTTTCCCCGAGTGAGAATTTGGGCTGTCTGACTCTTTTTCAGAGGGACTGGGGGCGTGAAGTCTGCTGGGAGAACTGTGGGGTTGGCCAGTGAAGTTCTCTTTGGGTCAGCAGCATCTTGTTCTGATATCATTTTCCTGGGGGCAGGACATTTCACACAGTCTCCTGCTGCTCCGTGGAATCTGGGACGCCAGTTTTCTTAAAGGAATGCCTTGTTATGTAAGTGAAGCCACAGGGAGGCAGAGACAGGAAGCTTTCTTCACAGGAGGTTACTTTGAGGACCCAAAGCTGGTCTCTAGGAAGGGCCATGACTGAACTTGGGTTCATCTGTAACGCTTTATCAGGACCAGGGATTCTGGAAACTTAGGCAACGCCATTATTTCTGTGTCTTCTCAAGCCTGAACTGTCAACCACCTTGAGTCTGCTGTCGCTTTACGAGACACTTCCCTGGTGCCTATCCCTTCCCCCACCTGGTCCTCTTGCAGTTTTCTCTCGGTGGCATCACTCTCCGCCCAGTTGCACCAAAAAGCCCGGGACCCAGCAGCTGCTCCTAACAGCCCTTGACCTTGGCTCCTCTGGTTTGGCTAAGGAAACAGAGCAACTTTGTTTACACGCTTTCACTGCACCGTGAAGCTTCTCTTGATAATGCTCATTAGGATGTATAGTTGCATATTGACATTTGTAAACTTGAAAAAAATAACATCTGCCTTTCCACTGAAACGTAGGGTCTGAGAGGGCAGGGAGTTTTTGACGAGTATGTTTGCTTCCCACAGAATTGCACGTACCTAGCAGGTGCCTGTCATATAGCAGGTACTCAATAATAGAATACTTTGAAATTCTTTCTACTCAAATGCCTATGCAAAATATATTCAGCAGGAAAAAGATTCCTGTTCTTTCTGAAGTAATCTGTCATAAAAAAGGAACAGAAAACAAGTAGTACAGAGGTATATAGGATATTGCAGTGTCTCTGAAGAGCCATGTTCCTTAATGTGATTCCATGAAAGGACTTTTGGAGTTACTCAGGGGGAGGAGCACCTGCACAGGGCAACAGTGAGTGATTCCCAAGGAGTCAGCGGTCTTAGCTCCTAGCCTTAGTGAGTACATCTTGGAAATAAATCCTGATTGGCTAGGTTTGGGTCATGTGCCCAGCCCTGAACCAATCACTTTGGCTGAGAGAATGGGACTGTCCTAATTAAGCCTGGTTATGCCCAGGCTAATGGCGAGGACAGTGTTTTCTGTCACCAGATTGGAGGTGGGCTAATAGCAGATGTACCATAAATAACCCAACCCAAGAGCTTCCCCACAGTCTCATAGGTAAGTCTGGCCTTGTAATAGAGATGCCAGCACATTCTATCTTAGGGGAGAATGCAGCATAAAATCACCTTTTTGTTCAAAATTTGGTTTCTCATGTAGCTCTGCCTGCTGAAAGATAATGCATTATTTGTGCTGGTTTATCCAATAGTTGTATTTCTTAGAATAAATAAATAAATTGGCATTGTCTCTTTGCACACCGATCTTGTGCTCTCTCCTTTAGGACAGGTTTCCTTCTTGGGGTGGTAACAATTCAGAGTTATCAGCCTTTAAACCCACCCTGAACCATGATGATGAATTCCCCAAGGGGATGCCACCCTGTGGGGAGGTGGGACATCCATCTCCAGATGGCCAGACAGCTATAGCTCAAAGATATCATGACCTTACCTCACTACTTCCATTCAACCTTTAGTACACTGTAAATATAAATGAGGAACTAAACGGGAATTAGAAATGTGTCCCAAATAGTCAGGTCCAGATGTCACTCAGGCCTGGTGTCAGAGTTTTGAAAATTCTCCTCTAGGTGTTTTCCTCTCGTTTTTGCTACTCTTTTGCGTATGTAAATCCCCAAGTGAGAGGGGACCATGCCTGTCTTATACACTGCTATCTCCTCAGTGCCGAGCCCAGTGGCTGCACACAGATAGAAGCTCTGTAAATGTTTGTTGAGTGAATGAATGAATGAATGAATGAATAACTCCCGACAGCTATTCTGCCTTTCCTTCTACCCACCCTTCTGCCCAGGCAGAAGTAATTTAAAAAATCCTGGATTTCCTAGAGTCTGGATTCACATTTCTTCCGCATGTCTTGCATCGTGTCTCACTGTTAATGGTGTTTTGAATTGGAAATCAATCCAGTCCTTCCTGTTGTGTTGCTGGGTCGTGAGTTGGGACAGCACAGCGATGACCACACTGATTGTTCCATGCCCTCAGCAGAACTATTTTATTTCTTCCAAAAGCCACTCAAAATGGTTGAATTACCTGGCTTACATGAAGACTTCTCTGTTGTCAGGCTTCCCTTTCAGAAGCAAATAGTTTATTAAAATTGGATGAAGAGCACACAGCTTCCTGTTGCTAAGCCCTCAGCCCTGGCAAAACCAGTGTTGAAGGTAAACCGAAGCTTTCAAGAGAGCACATTGTTACTGGCCGAACTGACGGATTCCAGACACCTTGCTGAAGCCTGAAGTATATTGCACTTCACACAAATAAGTTGAAAAATTCCATTCAATATGCACACTGACATTTCTTTAGCTAGGCAGTTCCTTTCCCTACAGTGTTGTTATTGTTTTTTTCTTCTTCACACACA
The DNA here is from genome assembly GCF_040802235.1 of Manis javanica. NCBI lineage: Eukaryota > Metazoa > Chordata > Mammalia > Pholidota > Manidae > Manis > Manis javanica. The sequence continues at coordinate 13,452,137 of NC_133167.1, read as the reverse complement.
CACACACACACACACACACACACACACACACACGCATGCATACACAAGCAAGGGAAAAATAGTATAAACATTCTTTAAAGGGCCAAACAAATGATTTTGAGGATGCATTGGCTGACACCTAAAACATGGAAGAAATCATTCTTTTAAAATGTCCAGTTTCCCTCAGCTTTGACCAAAATTAACAACAGAACAAAACCAATTTCCTAGTGTTATAGTAGTTTCCAGAATGAATTCCAAAGAACAGCAGAGTGCCAGTGAGGTTCTCCAAGGGTTCCACAAACATTTGATTTGGATTTATATTTACATAGGCTTTAAGCTCTTTAAAGATTGCCATCTTTACATAGCCAAATGCAATGTATTTTACATATAAACTCAAGGAGGCCATCAGTCAAATGCTCACTTGTGCTGACAAGTTTGTGTTTTTCTGTGTAAGTTATACTTCTCCTATATTTCAAATAATGCAATGACTTTTAATATATACTTGAAGAAGGATTTCCTTTGTATCTTATTGCCAAAAGAAAGTGTATCAATTAATTGTAAGCTTAGAAGGCAAGGATTCCTTCATTGCCATCTGTGAGCATGGATTTATATTTTTGGGTTAAAGAAAAGGAAATTGTGTTTTCATTAAATGGCTTTCTAAGCAAATGCCATAAGCCTGAGCCAGTAAAATGAATTTATCCTCATAGGATACCTCTTTATTTTAAATACCTGTGTAAGTAAGTAGTTTAAAAGAATTCTATAGTGAAAAGGTATTTTGAAGGCTATTAGGTTATATTATCTCTAAATATATATAATGATTCTATAAGCTTAAAATCATGAAATGAGTTAGTGATACTGTGGTGAGGTTAGCATTTATCAGTGATTATAGGTGACCCTTTAGATGGAATTTTTTTGGTTTGTGTTTCAGTTATCTGTTGTGTTGCTACAAGATATCCCCAAATGTAGTGGCTTAAAACAAGGATTATTTTTCTGGTTCTATGGGTATCCTGGGGGTCCTTCTGCTGGGTCTTACCTGGGCTCACTCATGCAGCTGTCTCCGACTGGTAGAACTTCTGCGACCCGGGCTCAGCTGCAGTCCTCCGGCTCCATAGTATTCCATCCCAGTGTTCTTTACAGCACGGCCTTCTCCAGGTGGTATTCCAAGAGAATGAATTGCCTGGAAGCACAAGTCTTTAATCAAGCTCCTGCTTGTGTTCTATTTGCCGATGTTTCATTGGCTCAAGCAAGTCCATGGCCAAGCCCATCCTCAACGTTGAGAAAGCGCAAAGGCATGGATATGGGGAAGTGTGATTCCTTGGGTGCCCTTACTATAATACCTTACCCCCGTTCCCAATCAACAGACTTATAAAAGACTTCGCTGAACGGTACACAACCTGAAAGTAGGGCTTCTAGACGACAAAGGCAGGAGGGGGTCATTATATTAATGCCTCCAGTGAATAACACCTCCTGTGTTCTCGCTCTTCACAGTATGATGCCATTCTTCCCACTGAGTGGTAGGTACTACTTCTCTGCCTCCAGTCTTGGCTGGCCTTGTAACTTGCTTGATGAATAGAATGGGGCTGGCATGATGTTGTGGGAGCTTGAGAGCCTTAGTGCCAGGAGGCCCTGAAGCTTCTGCCTTCACCTTCTTGGGACTTAGATGCCACGTAAAGAAAGGTGAGCTAGTCTACTGATCGATGGGAAGCCATGTGAAGAGAGAGGTGGCAGCCTTCCATCCACCCCCATCAGAGTCTCTGACATGCGTATGAGGCCATCACAGACTCTCCAGCACCAGTTCACTTCCCAGGTGAATACAGCTGCAGAAACAAGCCCAGGGGAGACGACCCAAGCATCCCCAAAGCTTTGTGAGAAGTGATGTTGGGATGGTTTGCTATGGAGTCTTACAGGGAGTAAATACCAACTCCAGTTTGCGCCTCAGACCAACCCTATGGAGTACTTACTAATTTCCCTCTTTTACAAAGAAAACTGAGACCCACAAAGGTCGTTAAATTTCTTGTTGAAGGTCCATACAGCTAAATGACTGAGAGGACACTGGTCTGCTCGTGCAAGCTAATAGTCTTTCTGTTGCATGCTAAATCTAATTTTGGAAGATTTAAAATTCATTTTTTCTTTCTGAGTGAAGTTTAATTATTTTGATCCAAGTTTTACTTACTTTCCTTTTGGGCAGAGCTAGCCTAAAAGCTGATTCTTGGCATTATCTTCTTTGGCAAAATGTTTTCTCTTTCCTTGACTGCCTTCTTTTTTTTTTTTTTTTTGAGGCCAAATTTCTAGAAAATCCCACAGGCTTCATAAATGGAAGGGCACGGTTGAATTCAGCCCCAAGAAATAAGGGATCAGTCATAATGGTATGGTTAAGTTGATCTTACCAATAAAGAGTTATAAAAGTTTTCCTTTAAAAAAGCAGTAGGAAAGTTTCAGTAACCAGCATATTCTGTTCTAGAATATCTCTACCTTATTTTTCTTCTGTGTTTTGGTTTTGACTGAGTGATTGTGTCATATAAGTTACCTTTTTGGGTTTTTGGAGTTGATAAGGAACAGAGATAAGAGTAGGCATAATCCAATGACAGAAATGTGAATATAATATTATTTGTAAAATATGAATTGCTTTCCAATGACTCAGCTGTTATAACAAAGCAAATAATATTTTGGAGGCTCTGAATGATGGGGAAGGTGTGACTAAGGATGAAGATATCCTGGTGGGAGGGTCATTGTGATATTGGTGAGTCAATCTTGATGGGCCCAGGATGGCACCTTCACCGATTCTGATTCACCAAACTCATTTCCTCTTAAGGGCTGCACTCTGAGAGGATCAACATCACATGCAGAGTAAGAGAACATATTTCTTTTGTTATGAAAATTTTTTTCCACATTCACATTGGAAGTGCATTTTTTTGTAACCACATAAGGCACAGTTAAAATAACCCCATTTGAATATGGCTCAGAAAGAAAGTGAGTTTAAGAATTGTGTAATTTGAGCAAGAGGAAATAATTTCTGTCTTTGGAAAAAGCTGAATCAGAAAACAGCTTTGGCTACTAACTAACAGGAGTCAAACAAGAAAGAGCCCAGAAAAAGGGTCTCTAAAGGGTTCCCCCATCAGGTTATGGGGAACAGACCAGGAAGGGCTACAAGTTCCTCATGAATGTATCGGTTTCCATAAAATCAACAAATACAAAATTTGTTTTAGCTTGGAAGAATGAAATCAAAGTGGTAGGTCAATCAAATGGCTCTGATTTGTAAAGGATCCAAAAATCCCAGGAGAAAATGGTGTTTAGCAGAACTACTCTCAGAAAGAGTAGTTTAGGTACTTGGTATGTGAGGTTGGACTCCTCGAAGGGCATATGGAATAAACTGCCATCAAGGAGGCTGGAGGCAGTTAACTGCACTGGTTATGCCAGTGAGGGGCCAGATTGGAATTGTTCTGGACAGTAGAGGAAATAGCAGAGCTGCCTACTGTAATTCTCCTTATTTTCCCTTACCTGAGACATCATTCATCCCCCTTCCCTAAATGCTGAACATACATTTTAAATGTTTCAACTTCCTGGAGCAGACATATGGCTCAGTCCAAATGTGAGTTGAAGATCACATTCAATGTACATGTTGACTTGGACAAATATTCCTAAATCAGTGCATATGACCTGCAGTGTTTAAAAAGTTCTGAGAGGCAAAATAAAATGGAAAAAAAATTGAACATCTATATAGAGTTATTTTTATATTGAAAAAATTTGAATAGTAGAAGATATTAGGGTTTTTAACTAAGTGTTTTAGCATCAGTCTTGATGCTTGGTATCACATAATGAAGCATGTATTTGCATATCACTTATTTTTTACCCATTTTCTAGCCTTTGACTGCATTACTTGACTCTAGTTCACTTCATTTCTGGCTCTCTGTCTCCAATCCCCCCACAATCACTAGACCATAAGTTTTTACTTTATACTTGCAAAACAATTGATCATTCTCATTTTAAGATGAAGGTATTACTATGTCTGAGCTTCAGATTGTTGGAGTGATTTTGGCTGGCATTAATGATAATATCTGAAAGTAAAAAGAAACATGGAGCCTAATGTGAAGCAGATTGATACCTTTTCCTAAGAGTAAGTAGCCATGAGAAAACAGGCAGAAACCTCACATGAAAATAGTAAAGTATTACTACATTGGAATAAAGTAAAACAAAAACCATAAACAAAACAGAAAGCTAAACAACCAACTGGGAAAAACATTTGCTTTGCAGCATGACCAAGAGTCTTTCTTCTTCGACGTAAATAGCTCTTATAAATCAAAACCAAAAGGGTGAACTTTCCAAGAGTCTAAAGTCAAGTTCCAAAAAGTAGGTGGTATTTTTCTAAAATAAATATATGTACTATAAGATGTACAAAAAAGCTCAAATAGGATTTTGGGTAATTTTGACGTTCTTTTTGATGTTCACCTGTATTTGCTAAGTTCTATATACAATGCACATATATTCCTTTTGTGATTTATAGTTTATTTCAGAAAATAAGTTATTTTAAAAAATAAGACAAAAAATTACATGGTTAAAATGACAGAGGTGGGCAGAAACTGATGCTCTTATTGACATCTTAACTCTTTCATTGCATGCCTATTTAATTGCTGTTCTGAATTGTTCTCACAAGAGTTTTTCTTTTAACGTTGGATTTGCATTACTATATGTGTGCCCTATTCTGGTCTGCAGGGATGTAGTTGGCAGAACCTGGGCAGTTCTTCCTCCAGTTCTGCTGTTAACTTCACTGCATTGGAGCCTTCCTCTCATCTATAAAAAGGGAGAAGCAGGCAAAGAATTTTTCAGACTCTACTGATTTCTTAAAAGGCTTAATTTTGTTTTGTAATGTGATTAATTTTCAAAAGAAATCTCAAGAATTTGCAATCAAAGAAATGAGTTTTGTTGTGGTTCTAGGTGGGACAGTTGAGGGAACCACAGAAAATTCTTAACATTTTTGAGCTGAAAAACTCTTAAGGAATCTTTGAGGGCAGTTCCTACCTCCAAATAGGACTTTACCCTCTTTTTAAAAACAATTCTTTTCTTTTATTATATAAGTAATACATTTTACTTTAGAAAAATTAGGAGTCAGATAATGTAAAGAAGAGTCAGCTGTAATTTCAGCACCGAGAAATAACCACTGTTAAGAATGTATATCAGACAGTTTTATAAAAATCTTTTCAAAGCATTTGTAATATTCAAAATAGTTTCTATTATTTACTATTGTTAATATATAAATATTAATTCATAATATTTCCTGTTATTAAATAATGCATCCTAAACACTTCCCACCCAGTAAATATGTATTGCTATAGTAATTTTTAATGGAACAGATGGCCCATGTCATTAGCAGTCTTTAAATGAACATTTAAATGGCTTTCCAGTCTTCACTATATCTCTTTTCCGCTAATATAAATTGCATCACAATAAACAACTTGTATATACATCTTTGCATATTCGTCTGGTTAACTCCTTAGGATACATTCTAAAAAGTGGAATTTCTAAGTTAAATGAAACATGCATTTCAAGAGACTTTGATTTGTATGCCCAAACTGCCTGTCATGAAGGAATACCAATTTATACTGTCCTTAATCATGATCTTCTATTCCCTAAACTCTTTGCCAATAGGATGGAGTAAAGAATGGTGTCACAAAGTTTTTTTAATATGTGCTATGCAGAAGAATACCAGTGAGGTAGAATGTATTTTCATGTAGTTATCCGCAGTTTTCATTTCTTGTCTTGAGATTTCTCCATTTACTTACTTCACAATTCTAGGAGAGAATCCAGACTACTCTTCGCTCTGTGATTCAATCTGGAATTTTCCCCAGTATTTAACCCTTTCAGCTCATTTAAGTCTATTCTTTCTTGTCTAATCTTTCTAGTCTAATCCTTGGGAAAAAAGTAGGAACCTAATACTCACCCAAACAAATCTTTTCATATGCTGACTTTCCAACCTACTTTGACCTCTTCTCCTTTAGTCTTTTAATAAAGTGCAAAACAGCAACTTTGTTCAAAATGTAACAGGACAACAATACCATTTTGATGTTTGGGAGTGAGGCAAGGGGTATGGCATATAAGAGGAAAGCCTTCTGGTCAGAGACATTGAGGGGAAATGGAATGAAAGGGTTTCTTTACAAGTATTTTTTGGAGCTTTTATTATGTGAATCCCAGAGAATCTCTTTAGGAAGCAGAAAATAATATAAAGGTTCCCCAAACTTACTTTTTTCCCAGGATCATTTTTCTTTTCTTTGCATTTGGGCTATTCACAGGTGAATGGTGGCAAAGAATAAGACTGGCCCAACCAAACCTTTCAGGCACTGTTTGAAAGTTCATCTCCAAATGGATGTCTTACTAACGGTGCATCAGAAACATCATTGTTTTATGTGAAATATGACATGATGATAATTATTATTATTATTACTAAAAAACATACCTTTGCAAGATGTATGTCTCTCTGTTGAGTAAAGGGAGCTTCCCTTGAGAGCCCAGCTCCTTACTGTACCAGAAGGTCTAGAAACGGAAATACTAAGGCTGAAAGGCTCCTTGGAACATCTCCTGTGCCTCAGTTTCCATATCTGTACAATGAAAGTTGTGGGTAAGTGACATGTCTTGCCTGGGTTACATAATTCAGAGTGGGAGAAATCGGCATTCCTAAATCTAAACCCTGCAGGCTCTGCCTTACACTGTCACATGCAGCCGCTTTGGGCCTCAGTTCTCACCTGCTGCCTGCATGTGAGGCAACGCCTTGCTCTGAGCATGTGCCGAATCAGTATCAGACTGTGCTGATCGGAAACACTAATGTCTTTCTGAGATGTGCTTTTATCAGGTTACAGGGTTTATTACCGCAGTTATTTGTTATATTTCAAGTTTACACTTTATAGAGATGACAACGTTGATTAGGACTCGTAAGGTCCCTAAGAATAATTATCGCTGGGAGATTAAACTTTCTGTTTACACGATGAAGCACACTCCTAATGAGAAATTCAGAATTTGAATTCAGAGAAATTGCAGCTTCTCTGCTTTTGCAAAATACATTTTTGATGGCACGATATTTCATGGTCCAAAGCTTCATACACTTTTGACTCTCTTTAAAGTTAATTAGACCCTTCGAAACCAGTCAGCCGCATTGTGGGAGGGGGTACGCCTCTTGGAGAACGTGTCCCATTCAGATGAAACATGAGATGTGCACGGGCTGTAAAAACAAGCAGGCACAAAGCCTGAACTTCTGGTCTGGAAGCAAAGTTCCTGGAACATGTGAGTCAGGCAGTGGCAGTTTGTACTTCATTTTCCAAACATCCCTGCTCGTAGAGAACAGAGTGTAACCTAGAATCAGTCTGGGACTCTGCAGAAAACCATTCAGATAGAGAGGAAGGTGATGAGCTGACTAGCCCCCCAATTGCTATGGAAATTTCAGAGGCTTCCTTTGAGCTGTTTTCCACCGATAAGCTACTTCATGTTTCTCAAGTTCCCACAGTGAGGAAAACATTCAAGTGTGTAGCCTGCAAAATTAGCTGTCTGGCTGAAGCCTGCAGAGGTGGGGTCTGCAACTCAGTTTGATGCATCCCCAGACCAGTGCCAAGGCCCACCCCTCCCTTCTCTCTTTTATCCCTGGCTACTATCCTACTAGGATGTTGAGTCATTGTGTCCTCTTTAATACGCTGTATACTTGTTCTTTCCCGCCTCGTTCCCTTTCCCGCAATGTTCCTCTGCCTGGAATGTACTTCATGATCTCTCCTTAGAGAAGTCGGCTCCTCAAGTACAGACAGAACCAGTGCTTAGGGAACAAGTTTTGGGACCTGGGGCTCCAGGTGATGGATGTGTGAATGTGAGTTAGAAATCATTTTCCCTCCAGGTTTTCACACTTCAATGAAATCCAAAGACCTTGAGTTCACTTCAGCCCCTTGTAATCCTTTTGTTTGCTAAATTCCCATCATATTTATTTTCTAAACCTTTCTGTTTGTGGCGACCCACGATGATAGTCTGAGAACAGTTCTTTTTGAAGAACAAACTTTTCCTTCTTGAAGTTGAACAAATGTATTCCTTAATGAATAAATACTTATTTAACTTTTCTTATAGATTTTGTCTTTTTTCGAATCAATGAAGTTTGAAACGAAGAGTTTTTATCAGTATTTCAAGTAGAAAACCAGCATTACTTGCCTTAACTAAAAAGTAACTATAAAGAACACAATGACATCAAAACATTATTGTTAAATTCTAGTGAAAGCAAAAGAATGTTCATAGTAGCCTTCTTCATCAAAGCAAAAACAGGAACAATCTAAATGTCCGTAGTAGTACAGTAGATAAATTATGGTGTGTTCAGATGATAGGAAACTGCACAACAATAAGAAAGAACAAATTATTATAATGCCCACCTGGATGACTCTCACAGACATGATGATGAATGAAAGAAGTTAGAGTATGTACTGAGCAAGTCCATTTCTATGAAACCAGGAACAAGAGTTGAAGCCCCTAAGCTTGCTTTGCCAGTAGAGAGTAGAGGGAGAGGAACAGCACACATTGTGAAGATTCTTCACCACGTCACATGCCATACTGGAATGAAAGCGCCATAGGCAGGTTCCTATCTGCTTCGTTCAGCACTGCATCCTCTGTGCCTAGAATGGTACCTGACCCAAGGGCAGAAACCAGTAACCATTTGAATAAATGATTGGGTTTCCTTTGTCCAGAGTTCTCTGAAGTTATCTCTGCAAAGTACTCATTTTTGAATCTGTGTCAGCTGGGAAAGGACTGTGAATGCTATTTCACCTTTACAGAGGTCTGAACTGGAGAACCCTCAGTCTTTTGGTTTTCTGGGTGTCTGTAGCTCTCTACAACTCTCTGGCTGTGGCCTACATGTGCTTATCCCCATCTGTACGCTTGTTGTCCCCAGTCTCCTCTCCCTGCATAGCTACTTGGACAGATCACTTGGGCTTTTACCACCATCTCTTCCTTCCATCCTGAATGGACAAAGGTCTTATGCTGGGACGCATCAAGTTTTGTGGAAGTACTAGCCTTTTGCAATTGAGTCTTCTCCAGGCAAAGAGCCAATGGCCAGATTTATTTATATGGAAGACATACAGTATTGTTTTGGCTTTGCTGGCTTATGCTTTATGGGAAGGTAAGACTCTTCCACAGAGAAGGGGCAGGCATGACAGTTTACTTGATTTAATTTAAATACAACTGTATGAAGTAGGTTCCACATTTCATATAAGAAGAAAATAAAGGCACAGTAAAGTTAAGGAACTTCACGGGGTCATGATGCGAGCATGGATTTAGGGCTTGGATTCATATAGACGTGCTGTTTCACAGAAGAAAGTCAAGGAAGCCTGTTGCAACATTTTATGTCCACATTCAGGTGCAGAGAGCAGAACTAACTATATCAAGAGAGATTTTTCTTGCCCATTTTCCTGCCTGTATCCTAAGAGTGCTGCATACTCACTCAATTGTGTTGTCAGGGCTTTGAAATGAAATCACCCAGCATTAGCATTTCATTGAGTCTGACACCATTGCTTGTAAGATGGAGTTTCTTTTTGTACAGTTAAGAAAGAAGAACACAATTTATATTTTAAGATACCATCAATTCCAAGAGATATATTGTCGCGCGCCCCGTCCTCGCCGGCAAGAACAGCACGCAACAGCAGGATTCTTCTGCAGAAAGCTTTATTCTTCAGCTCTTTGTGAAACAAATGAGTTGGGCAGGACCCAGAGGGGAAGGAGAGGCTTGCTTATATAGTTCTCATGCTCTGACCTGGTTGGTGCGGCTCCATATGCCTTATTAGCATAACCATTTGGTGGGTCTCATTGGTCCTTATGCCAAGGCGCAATTAGCATGTAGTTTAGTGGTGTGGGATGATTTGTCATTAGGAAGTTCGGGGCCTTCCGGCTGCCCTGCATGGGGCGCTATTTTCTGAGCACGGCTGCCAACATCTCCCCCTTTTTTGTCTAACAGAAGCTCAAGGCGGAACTTGCCAGCAGAGGCGGAGACAGAGGCCTGACCTCCATCATACTTCCTGATGCCCCCTTTTTGGAGAGGGGTTCTGGGCATCTACCCCTATGCAGTCAGGCATGCCTCTCAGAGGGGTCCAAGACCTCTTGCAGTGCTTTGCCTCGCATCCTCTGGCTGGCGTTGGGACCGCTTGGTACAAAGGGTTTGGACCCTTTTTCTCAACCCTCTTGCACCATGAGCTTCTTAAAGAAAGCTGTGATTAAGCATTGAGGTACTCGGGCCTGGTGCAGTGCCACATGGGCTCAGGGTGCAAGAGCTACCTCAAGCTAAAGCCGAGCTTCCTTCTTAAGCATGTTGAGCCACACTTGGGGAGAGGCGCCAACGTCTATCGCCATTAGGGCTTGAGCAAGGATCACCTTGTCCTGCTTATGTTGGTTGCGGAGTCTGCGTAACAACCAGAGTAAGAGCATGAGACCTCCAAGCAGGAACACGCCCATCCCAGCCATGCCCGCCCACTCCTTGACGTGGGAGAGAGCTCTGAGGAACCAGGAAGAGAGTCCTTCCGCTACGGAGATATCTAGACGGGTGGAGTTGATGTGGATAATTTCTCGCCGCAGCTCTTCTAGTGCTCCATCAAAGTCCTGGGACCAGTTTCCTGAAAGATACTGGGACAGGCCTCGTGACAGATTAGTGAAAGCATTTAATACTTCTGTTAGTGATCCTGGCTTGTTTGTGGCTCTGTAATATGGCTGCGGCTAGGCCCGCGTTGGTGAGTGGCCCTCCTATTTCTCTACAGGCTTTCAACCAAGCGTGTATCCCTTTCTGTTTCCAGGGTGTTATCGCCTGTCTGCATTCCTTGGTACATTGTTCAAATACTAATTGCTCTACCAGGGGCATTGCTTGTTCCTGATCTCCAAATATTCTGCCTGCGGCCTCTATCATACGAGCGACAAAGTCAGAAAATGGCTCGCTCAGCCCCTGAATAATTTTTGTCAAATTGCCTGATACTTCTCCTTTGTTGGTGAGGGCTTTCCATGCCTTGGCGGCGCACGTGTTTATTTGTGCATATACCTGTAAGGGGAAGGCGGTCTGGTCGGCTACCCACTGTCCTTGGCCCGTCAGCATATCATATGACCATGCAGGCTGTCCTTCGGCCGCGTTTGCGCGTGCCTGGGTCATGCTGATATCATGCCACAATGCCTTCCATTCTATGTATTGCCCCATACTAGAAAGGCATGCCTTAGTTACATATTGCCAGTCTGCGGGTGTCATGGCTGTCTCTGTTAATCTCTCAACTTGTGCTATGGTATAGTTAGCACTGACTCCATAAGCCCGAACGGATTCTGCTAACTCCTTAACTTGTTTATGGCTCAGGGGCTGGTGAGAGCGTACGCCATTATCCTCAAATACAGGAAACATTTGTCTAATTGCCTGAAGAGTATCTGGGTGGCAAAAGGAGAGTGCGCCACTCACGTAAGGTGGCGGGGCAAAGGGCGTCGGGGGACACCCTGCTTTCATTTTTTCCTTGGTCCGCTTTTCAACTTTGCTGGTTCCCTTACTTCTACACTCTGCGGTTTTATTTTCTTCCCCTTCCTCTGTGGACGTTAATTCCTCCTCAGATTCCCTATTGGAGAGTTGGAGGTCCCTCAACTCTTTCCAGGGGTATTTACTATTTTCTCCGAGGCGATTGTCACTCGCTTCTCGGGGCTCTTTCGCTTTTGCCCTAGGCGGGCTTTCTCCCTCACTCTGAGGTTTCTTTACCTTCGTTTTTGTGGCCTTTTTTCGGCCGCGCGCGCTCTCTGTTTCCCGTTCCGTTTCTGACATGCTCTCTTGGATATCTGTCAATGCTCTCTGACCTTCTTTTATTACCTTTTCACATCTCTCATCTTGCAGACAAGCTCTAATCAGTTTCCAGAGGGGCCTGGTGCCTCCCCTCAGGCTACCCTCCTCCTCCTCTCTATCAAGATCTTTCCCCAGTTTGTCCCAGCTCGGGATTGAGAGGGACCCTGAACAAATGAACCAGGGGGCCACACGGTCTATCTCCTTCACAAAAGATCCTAAGACTTTGCTGGAGACCTTCAAGTTTCACTCTTTGAGAGCTGTCTGCAGCGCCGTGACTAATGACGGTGCATTCCCCATGGTGCCTCCTTATTTACAGAGAACCATCAACCATTATCCTAAAAAGCAGGGGCCTCTCGGAACTTACCCCTCCGGGCTTTCTTCTGACCTGCAGTTCTGAATCCTCTCCAGATGTCTGAAGGGTCCTCCCTGTGCCGGTGATGTTCTGGTTCCCGGGATTCGGCACCACTTGTCGCGCGCCCCGTCCTCGCCGGCAAGAACAGCACGCAACAACAGCAGGATTCTTCTGCAGAAAGCTTTATTCTTCAGCTCTTTGTGAAACAAATGAGTTGGGCAGGACCCAGAGGGGAAGGAGAGGCTTGCTTATATAGTTCTCATGCTCTGACCTGGTTGGTGCGGCTCCATATGCCTTATTAGCATAACCATTTGGTGGGTCTCATTGGTCCTTATGCCAAGGCGCAATTAGCATGTAGTTTAGTGGTGTGGGATGATTTGTCATTAGGAAGTTCGGGGCCTTCCGGCTGCCCTGCATGGGGCGCTATTTTCTGAGCACGGCTGCCAACAATATATTTTTTATTAAAGATACAAATGTATTTTTAAAATGTGCATTTAAACGATTCAGTGCAAACGGGTTAAGCAACTCCACGTGAGACTAAGTTGTGTTGCAGAGAACACAGGAATATGAGAACTGTCTCTGTCCTCAGGAAATAAAACACAAGCCTTTTTAGGCCGTAACTGGACACCAGTGTTATGGACTATGGGAAGAGGAAGTCTTTTTCTGTTTAGAAGGAACTATATAATTTAAGTTGAAAACTCATGCTTTGGAAAATCCAGTGTTTATAATCATGTAAATGATATGAGAGCTATTGACTTTGTTTTCTTCACTGCCAAGTTCTAGAACAGTGCCTGACACAGAGTAGGTTCAAAAAATGTTAGTTGAATGAATGAAAGTGTGCTTGCTATAGAATTCTTCTCTTTTTCTTTCCTTTTGATATTTTGTTCTATATTTTTATGCTTTCTTTCATTTTCTGTGCCTACAAGGCACAGTTTAATTCAAGAACCAAAGGGCCATGGGAAGAGATACTGAAGAACAAGGTGGACATTTTAAAGGAAGTGCTTGGGGTCCCATCAGCCTGTAGGCAAGAATCAGATTTAGGGAAAGAACTTATGTATATTGTTGTAGTAAACTTCCTGGGTCAGGAACAGATTTGTACTGCCCAATATTCCAGCTGGAAGTTCAGACAAAATTCTGGTTCTCAGAAAGTGACCAGATTCCCTGAAATGAAGATTTCTTAAGAGACATTGGTGTATTCTTTGACCTTGTAATCCTACTTCTTGGGAAAGTTTTCTGAGAAGATGATCACTTATTCAGTAGCTATCTATTAAATCTCCCTTTGTGCTGACATGTTGTGGGCACTGGGGACACAGTGGTCAGACAAGCAAGAGTCTCCTCTCATGGTGCATGTATTCTAGAGGGAGAAGGAGACAGAAAACAAACCAACCAACCAACCAAGAGAAAACTCAGATAGTGATCCATGCTGGGCGGTGATATTGAATAGTGTGGCTGGAAGGGGCTGCTGAGAGGCTACTTTAGACGGACCTTATCAGGGACTCCTTTTGAATAAGATGGCATCCAAAACTCCTCAGCCTAAGGGAGAGATCTCAAAGAGCAGAGGGCACTAGCCCCGGGCAGGTGTGAAAGTAGCATTTCAGGCAGAGGAAACAGCTAGTAAGAAGGCCCAAATGTAGAAATACGGGCTGGCCAACATTTGGTGAACAAGGGGAAGAGGGTTGTGAGACAAGAGTGGCAAGGTGGGTAGAGCTGATGATGGCATCAGATAGGCAACTTCTCAAGTGGCTCCAAATGATTCCCACCTCAAAGGAACTGAGGAAATGTGTGATGTGAGGACTACATAATGGGCTGAAAGGAGAAGTGGTTTTGTCAAATAACAAAGAGTTATCATGAATAGACCATGAAATGTACCTACAAGGATGTTCATCTTGGTATTATTTATAATAGCAAAATAGGGAGTTGGTTAAAAATACACTCTATGGAGAACTGCTTTAAAAATTTAGCCCCAAATTGTGCTCCCTTAAGTTCCCCTAGGAAGTTGAAAAAGTAATGACATGGAACAATGTGTAAGATTTATTGGCAAATGAGAAGAAGGTTACAGGATATTATATACAGTGTGAGCTCAATTTTGATAATAAAAATGGTATCTATGTGTATAAAAATACTAGAGGTATATATCATTAATATGTTAAAAGTGATTGTCTCTACAGAGAAAGACAGATACTATATGACTTCACTAATATGTAGAATCTAAAAGTCAAAATAAATGAATAAACTAAACAAAACATAAACAGAACCATATATAAAGAGAAAAAGCTGGTTGCCAGAGGAGAGGGAGGGAGGTGAGTAGACAAAATCGGTGAATTGAATTAAGAGGTACAACCTTCCAGTTATAAAATAAATGACATAAGAGTATAGTCTACACATAGGGAATATAGTCAATAATACTGTAATAATTTTGTGTGGTGACAGATCATAATCAGATTTATTGTGATGACCAATTTGCAATGTATATAAATATTGAATCATTAGGTTGTACACCTAGAATTAATACAATATAGTATGTCAATTATTCTTCAATTAAAAAACATGATTGTCTCTGGAGGACAGGCTTATAAGTCATGGACAATTTCTTCTTTGTGCTTTTAAGTATTTTGAAATATGCAAGGAGGTTTAAATGTAATAAAAAAAGTTAGAAGTGAGATTTTGAAAGTAAGTTAAAAATGATCATTTATTTACTGGGTAGTTGGTGTGGGCTTCCTTGTTTGTAGTCCAACTGTGGTGACATGACTGCAGGAGCCCAGGAACCCTATCATGAATTCTGTGGCTTTAGTGCTCAGCTGTGTGATGAAATGCCTCCCAGGATTGCAGAAACAGCCCCAGGGGTCATCAGCATACTTAGTCTGACTGAGAATGGACCTTTGGAATTTTCTCTTTCCTTGGAAAGGAATAGAGTTAATTTGGAATAGTTACCTTTCAAAATCAGGTGAGGAAATACAATTGTGCTGAAAAATTTACTAGGCCTAGGAATCTTTAACTAGCCTTAATTCTAAGCTGTGATTCATTCGGCAGTTTGTAAATTAAAAAAGAAGTCTATATATATTATCTTGGTTCAAAGGGTTAGTTAAGATTTCTTTTCTTGAAACATGTAGTTTAGTCTCTGTAACATTATTTTCCAAAGGCATTTTGGAAATCTTTCTTTTTCCCCATAGATGCAGAGTTTTATAAAAAGTCTCTTTCTATAATACAGAAGAGAGAAAAAAAAAGAGAAAACACTCCCTCAAAAGCTGGAGTGGTGTTCACTCAAGACAAATTATTCACCTGTTTATTCCTTTATGTAGCATCAGTACCATAAGATATTTTTTAATGTAGCTAGGTTGAGTTTGATACGCTTTAAATTGTATTATAGAAAATGATAAAATCTGTTTTCTCTACGTATTTCAACATCAAGACACAATCTCAGTTTTTAAAAATTCTGTATCAGATAAAATATATATGCTGTCAACACGACAAAAAGCTAAAGTACATTGCTATTATTGAGTCTGTGTTAGTTATTAGACATGCACCTAGGATTAAGAACTGACATCTAAACATTTAATAGCTTAAAATGGCTCTTGTTAGTTGCAGCTGTGTAGTAACAGAACATTGGCAGAGTGAGCACAAAGAATGATACAAACTTTGAGCATGAATATTGCACATTTTCTTTCAAATCTGATTAATATAATGTTGCAGAATCCTCACTAGAAATCTGCTCTCACTGGCTTTGCCCCTTCTGAACCACTGAGAAACTTTGAGGTCACTGTTAGGGTGGGGCTAATGCTTCTTTTTTATCTCAATACCCAGCACTCTTGGATTTTCACTGAACCCAGTGATGAAATCCATTGTATCAACACATTGACTTCAGCAGCTTTTTGGTGGAAAAACATTGGCCAGAGACTCCTTAGCAGTCAACCCAGACCTAATCAGTCTTGATTTTTGAGGTTTCAGAGAATTTTATCTTTTTCATGAACCAGACAGGGGGCAACTTTCCAGCCATTAATAATAATGTATGTCTGGAAGCAGCACCTGCAGTATCAGTTTCCATCTGAAAGCTCATGTTTTAAGACTTGCTTTCTCCTTGTTAAGTTGTGCTGAAGACCAGGATTATTTTATGTTTGAGAAAAATGAAAGAAATTTTGTCTTCAGATGAAAGAATGTACTTCTGTTATTAATTATTGTGTTTCCTATATGCTGCTCCTTTTTATCCTTCTGAAATTAGTGTTGCTCAGATAATAGGTCTCTGGAATCTCTCCTCAGGTCTCTTTAATCTTTCTTAGTGATTTCTATTTTGTGTATCTTTTTCATTTGATTTATTCTTTTCAAGACAATTTTTTTTAGAGCAGTTTTTAGTTTTACAACAAAATTGAGAGGAAGGAACATAGATTTCCCAGATACCATCTGCCCTCCCCACACCCATGCACAGCCTTCCCCATTATCAACACCACTTGCTGGAATATTACAATGTTTTTATCAAGAATGAACCTACATTGACAGATTGTAATCACCCAAACACTGTAGTTCACAATAAGTGTCACTCGTGCTGTTGTTCATTCTATGGATTTGGCCAAATGTGTAATGACACATATATCCATCATTATAATGTCAAAGAGTATTTCCACTGCTGTAAAAATCCTCCGTGCTCTGTCAGTTCATCTTCCCTAACCCTCACCTGAACAAGCATCTTTTTATTGTCTCTATAGTCTTGCTCCATTTGATTTTTGAGACAAAGAAAATCCAATCTTAATAACCACAATCTCCTTCAATTTGTTTACTGAGGTTTTAAAAATATCCAAATTTCGAATCAAGTGTTTTGTTTGTTTTTCTTTTCCAGAAAACCTCTCTGTTCTTATCTTGATTTGCCATGTATCACGTATTAGAAGAGAGGTACCTCTAGAGTGGCAGTCCCGCTTTCCTGGAAGACGCACCCAGAGAAGCCTGTTCTCTCTGTTTTAGACTCCTCTCCTTCCCCTAGAGAAAATTCAGGCCAGTTGTTCAATAGGTAGGAAGCCCTGGCCCCCCTCGCTCTGTGGTTGTCCACCTCCCCTTCAAAGTCTAGGGATTTTCTGATGCCAGGTACTTCAAGTACTGTGGCATTCAGATCCTTGGGGTCTCTTCTACTCTTGCTATCAGGTTCCCTCCCTCCCACAGAGGACAGACCCTGCAACAGCTCTCTTGTTGATACCCTTGGGCCTGTTCTACTGGTTGGCCTCGGCAGGAAAATTGGGTGGATCAAGGTTAGAATTAGGTGAAAAAAAGCATGGGAAGCAGTCATCCGCTCTTTCTGAAATCCCTTTCTCCAAACAAAACAGAACAAAAACCCTCTTTCAGAGATCATATTCATTTTGAGATCATGTGTGTCTCACACAATATGCAGAAAGCTCTAATGGACTGGCATCCTCTGAGCTATAATCATTATCTGTTTCTGTATTTCATTAACACAATGATGACTGACATCCACAGTGATATCCCTGAGCTACGATAGATACTAAAGACCTTACACTGTCACTAAAGAAAGTCAAACTACACTCAGCATAAGCTTTAGTGTTGTCTGACTTTATGCTATTCAGATGCTGTGAAATGTAAACTCATGGATAATTTCCATAGTAACATGAAAACTGATTATTTGATTCATCACAACAGCTGACAGCCTCGTTGAGTTTACTGATTATTTTTATGGTAGATCAAGTGGAGATATGCTAAGCCTTATATAATAGCATAGAATGTATTTTTAAAAGTTTTCCTACATAATGTTATAAAACTTCTACCTTTTGCAAAATTCAGCAGGTTGAACTTCAGGCTGATAATAATTGTGTTTACCTGGATTCTTATACAAATAGGTTTTTCTTCATTTACTCTATTTTCCTGCTGAAAAGAGAAGGTTTTGTTTTTCAACTTCCTAGATATTCTTGGTAGAGACAATTTTTGTGTCTGAAGGGTTGAGATCTGAAATTCTCTCTCAACTTTAATTTGTTTTTCTTAAAAAAAATTAGTGATGGGAGATGAAATGTGAGCTGGATGAAACTAGAACATGACCTTATGACAATGGAATATCAGAGAATTTATTAAACTATGTAATATGCAATTCTTGGCACATTACTGATTTCACAGTGTCCTTTTCCTTATTAACGGCTCCAAGCTAAGACGCAAAGATTTTATTTTCCTAAAGTGTTATCTTCAAGCACAAAAGCTTTCAAATATTGTGTATCTTATTTATTATAAATTGGCTCCACTTCTATTTTTCAGGCCCTATTTATAAGAAAATATTTTTATATTGAGAAGTTAAAAAGATGGGCTTCTGACTTGCATTTCAGGCTGATAAATACACACTTCAAATATTTTTGTAACAATTTATCATAATAAAAACGTAACTCCTATACACTTGTGACTCAATTTTTTTTCCCCCAGGCTAAACCTTTCTTTTGAACTAGGAACATAAATTCAACAGCCCACTTGGCTTCTCTACTAGGATATCTAAGAGATATCCTAAATGTTACATGTTCAAGTTAGACCTCTTTATTTCCCATCTTTATGTCTCCTCCACCAAAGTTATATCTACCCAGAACCTCAGAAAGTGAATGCATTTGGAATAAAAGACTTTGAAAATGTAATTCAGGTAAAGACTTCAAAATGAGGCAATCCTGTATTAGGGTGGGACCTGAATCCAATGTCAAGTGTCCTTATAACCGACAGAAGAATGCAGAGAAGAGAATGAGAAAAGGCCACGTGAAGATGAAAGTAGGTCTTGGAGTTGACGTTGCTACAAGTAGATGAGCTTCAGGAGCATCGGAAGCTGGAGGAAACAAAGAAGGATTCTCCCCTACAGACGTGGGAGGGAATGCTGCCCCAGCAACACTTGGAGTTCAGACTTGTGGCCTCCAAACCGGTGAAAGAGTAAATTTCTGATGTTTTGAAGACTCTCGGTTTGTGATAATTTGTTATGGTAGGCACAGGAAACTGTTATTCCTCAATCTTTCAAGTTCAAGCAAATGACAACCCATTTCTAAAATGCTGAAGGCATCCATTACTATTATCTTATATCTAAAATCCAGTTTATTAGCTAATCCTGTTGTTTTTACCTTCCAGCTATAGCTGGGATCCAACTTCTCACCACCCCTCTGCCATGTCCCCGGCCCAGGCACCTTCAGCTTTCGCCCTGATCTCAGCCGTAGTCTCACTGGCCTTCCTGGTTTGGCCCTTGGACCTCCCTTACACATAGTGGATTCTGCCCACGGCCGTCAGGACGATGCTTTCAAAGCTAAGGCAAGCCACTCCTTGGTTCAGCCCTCATGGAATGGATGTCTGTCTCACTAAGGGCTAAAGCCAAGGATCCTGCCAGTGTTTCCAGGAACTGCCACCTCCCAGTGACACTCAGCCTGCTCCCTACTCTCTCTTCTCCCCACCTCTGCCTTGACCATGGCTCTCTCTCTCTCTCACACATACACACACTGGCCTCGGTGTGTGGCGTCTCAGGCCTTTTGCACCAGCTGTGCCTCCTGCCTGGGATATTTTGCGGAGTTTGCCCACCCCTTACTCTTGTCATTTCTCTGCTCAGATGTCATCTGAGGCTTTGTCTGACTCCTCTGTGAAAATAGCTCCTATTACTCTCTGTCCTCTTCACTGAGATCAGTCTTTGTAGCAGTGATCATACCTGGCATGTTACTTGTTTATTGTCTACCCACCCCTGCCCCCACCCCAGCCCGGAGTCTAAACCTCCTAGAACATGTGCTCTGTTTGGTTCACTAGTTCAGTGTTATATCCCAGCGCCTGGCATGCAGCAAGCGCTCAGTGATGAGTTATTGAATGAGAAGGTGGACTGTGCCATGAGACTTGTTTGTTGATACTTTCACTTGACTACAAAAAAATCAGACATGTTGTCAATAGGCTTCTTTAGAACCTGTTTGGGATTTTATCAGGAACTGAATTTTATTTAAAATGAATTAAAAATCATTTTTGATACAGTGGATTCATAGGTGTCTACTTGATTCAACCCATATATGCTGTATCTTAAAAATAATCAGACAATGCAAAGGAAAATGTGGAAAGACCTTTCTGTCTCTCTGGGATTCTCCATTTGTGATTCAACTTCACCATTATCTTATGCAGCTTTTGCTTTAAAATTTTTGGTTAGCAATTCAGTTGACCCAGTTAAAATGTAGTGGGTCTAATCTTTGCTCTATTTCTTTTACTTCAATGACATTAAAAAATTTTATATCTAAAATATCTAAAATACAGAGCAGATGTCAGCCCCCAGCCTTCCGTGCCCCCATTCCTCCCTGCCTGAGGTCTGATAGCTGCATCCTTACTGAAACTCTTTACCAAGCACTCCAGTGAGATGGCTGAACTCGGGACCGTCTGCTTTGATTTCCCAGCACATTTTACACTTGAAGTTTCTCCTCTTGGTTGTTTTGTGTTTTTCCCTTACTCAGAGGCTGCTCCCCACTTCCCCCCAGCATCTGTTCCTCCTGTTCTCTAAGCCTGGACAGACTGTGAGGCCCACTCCTCAGGGTTCTCTGCACCTGCTTGGCAGTGTCAACTGTTAACCTTCCCAAACGACACCTCTAATCCTGACCTGTCTGCACATCTGTTACCACAGCCCCATGTGTCTAGTGGGCATTTTCATTTGAACATTTTGTCATTAAGTGTATCTAAAAATAAACTTTATTCTCTGGTTCCTCACTTTCCTTCCCTCTCCTCAGTGGTGTTCTTAATCTCTTAGCCCTGCAGGTTCTAAACCATGAGCTCATTAAAAAAATTTTTTTTTCTTCAATTTGTTATTCTAGCCAGTTTTCTTCCTCAAACTGCAACTCACTCACCAATTTATTTTCATGCCTATATCCTCCGTTAAGAGATGCTTATCGCCATGAACTTCAATGTTGAGGACTATTAAATGGGTTCCTTGCTTCAAAGTTTTCCTCATTTGGCAGATATATCAAATTATTTTTCGTAAAGCGTCTCTTTGATCAACTCATTCTTTCAACCACTACACAAGGTTGAAATCTTCCACATCTCCCTAGCCCTATGGGTTACATATACCTTATAGATAAAATTTTAATATCTTGGTCTTGAATGACAGGTCTAGCCCTGTCTTCCTGTCCAACACTGTGCTAATGCCATTTCTTTGCACAAACTCACTGCTGCAGCCAGTCTGATTTCCCATGATGACCCAACCCTGGTACATGCATTTCCACCTTCATGCTTTTATTCTGCTATCCTTTTCATCTCCTCTAACCTTATCCTACTTAACGCTTTAAAACTGAGATCAATCCACATTTGCTGGTCTCACCAGCCTTCAATTATTTCTCTCCCATCAGAGTTCTTTTCTTGCGCTTATCTCCATGAGATTAATTTCAGTTATCTTGTGAGTATCTTTTTATTATCTTCCCAACTAAGTTTTAAGACCTTTCTACATAAGGACTGTCTTCTATTGTTTTAATATCCTTTACTTCTCCTACTAAAGGCCCTTGCCTGTTTAAATTGCCATCTATTTCTTGTTCTCAGTCTCTCTCTGTTTCAGTACACACACACATTTAATTATCTGCTTTATAGCCAACTTTACTTAGTTTATCTTATAATTTAGGCAATAAGATATAAGTATTTTTATTAAAGTTTATTTTCCTTAAAGCTGATAGTAGGAGCAATACATTGCTGCTCTAGAGAACTTATGAAATATAGAAAATTATGAAAAAATAAGTCATCCATATCCTTCCATAAATGTTTTCAATACTTTTCTATACATGAAACACATGCATTGTATAATTATCATTCATTATCTATTATTTTGCATCCCCTTTTAATGTTGTGCCAGAAGCATTTTTCCTTGTCACTGAATACACTTTTAATTCTTCCTAAATCCCTATTGGTGGCTGTGTAAGATGGCCTTGCTATGACTAATCTGGAGGCAAACCTCAAATACAGGAAGTCCTGGGTAAGTCACTGTGAACACCCACGGAATGGTGTGAAATTTTCCATTTCATTGCTATGTCATTTCTAGCAATGCTTAGTCCCTCTTAACTGCAGTAGAATGTCTTTGTGTAGAGATCAATAGATATTAGGTGAATTACTGGGACCTGGCTTCCCCTTACTCCGTTGAGCTTGGAATACCTTTCACCTTAATTCAGCTCTTAGCAGCTATGTCTAGAGGAGAATAATAAGGATGTTGAGGGGTCTGGCAACCAAATCACATGAGGAGCAGTAGAAGGAATTGGAGATTTTCAGCTTGCAGAGAAGATACAGATACACTATCACAGCTCCCTTCAAACATTGGAAGAGCAGTTGTGTAGCAGGTGTATATATTTACACCTCTGGAGTAAACGTATAAGACCACCGTGAGGACAGATTCCAACTCAACAAAGGCAAGGCATATACAGAAAAAGTTCTAACAGTTGAACTATGAAAAAAACCTGGACTTCTCCGGATGATGGGCACCCTGGCCTTGGATGTACGTACCCTGAGGGTATGTGAAGAGGGGATTCCAGGATATCACAGGTGAGTTGATGCTAAATCCTTTTTGGATTTGGAGCTTTGATTCCAGCCACTTTTTCTAACTTCCACCACCACCCACATAAAGTCTCATTTGGCCACTAAAGGAACAAACATCTTGCTTTGGATTATCCTAGGCTTATCCTTGAGGTCACATCATAATTCATCCTAAATAATTCCCTGATACCCCTGAAGGTAACCATTATCCTGGAAGTCTCTTTCTGTCATGAAGAGGGATCACAACGATCATTCTTCATAGACGATGACGAACACGTGAATGAACGCGTCATCAGCATGGAACAGGTGGGGCCCCTGCAGTGAAGACTCCCCCGTGAGGGCTCTGAGTCCCTACTCTGCCACTTTGCTGTCTGTGGATCCCTGGGTTACTTGCCAAAGCCCTCTGTGTCTTTGGGGATAATAACTTCACAGGACTGGTGTGATGATTAAATCTCTCAATGTGTGTAAAGTACATAGAACAGTGCTTGACACATAGCAGGTCCTCAGTAGTGTCAAGCATGATTATGTATGATTTTATATGAGATGCTGTGCTGCATGCTCTGGTGACTCATGCACACATTGCCTAAACTGCTTTCAAGAAATCCTTAGCCTAGTGGAAGACACTTCCAGGTAAATGACACATGACTGTGTGGTCTATTTTTTGCTCTGATAGTGAGTGTACAGGTACCAGGGAAACCTATCACTGAGTGTCTTGCTCGTAGTGATTAAGGCTTGTGAGGGAGGATAGCTGAGCTTAAATGGAAGGATGAGCTATATTTAATAGGTGAGGAGTTGGCAGCATTGGTCTTTCAGGCACATGGACAGTGTACACAAATCTCTGGAGACAAAAGTAGGATAGACT
Source organism: Manis javanica (assembly GCF_040802235.1). Lineage (NCBI taxonomy): Eukaryota > Metazoa > Chordata > Mammalia > Pholidota > Manidae > Manis > Manis javanica. The sequence continues at coordinate 13,428,671 of NC_133167.1, read as the reverse complement.
ATGGAGTATTAGAGGAGATGCCAAATATGTGCAAAGAGGACAGGGTGTGGGGTTGGGCATACGTGACAGGGACTTACATTTTTCTTAACACTGTTCTTTGTATTTTTCCATTATATTCATCTTGCAGTCTGATTCCGTTTACGTACTTCATTCAGAAATTCTTGTATTCGATCTTTTAGTGTATCTCCCAAGTTTTCATGATTCCTTCCATCACCAAAAGGAACTTTTAACCCGTACCCTACTTTTGTCCTGTTTTGTAAGCTACTGATCCTGTTCCTCAGTCGTATAGACCAAAATCTCCTTATTCTTATAAGGGAACTGAGACACCTCCTTTCAATCGGAAATCAGATAAAATAGAATGATTCTCAAATTGGGCATTTAAATTTTAACCACAGTTTGTTTCTTAGTTTTCTCATTTATTCTTTCTTCTTACTATGTGAGTACGTAAGCCTCAAATGTTTCTCTCAATTTCAGATTTGAATCTTGATTCTTTACAAAGAATCAATGCCGATCATTAGAATTAGACAAAATACTATGAATAATCTTTGCAGTGATTCAACTTGGCCCATATTTCTCAATAATGTTTCCTTTAGATGTAGTACCACTTAAATGTATAAACTTGATTTTACTAAAGTGAAACAGGCTGCATTTATTTATTTAAATGGATTTTCCCAGTTTCTTAGTCTTTTATGTCACAATATGGTATTTTAAACTGTGGGAAGTCCTTAGTGTCCTCATAAATAACAAAAAGGACAGATATTTCATAAGTTTATCACTAAATTTAGCATTTAAAAATCTTCTTCTTCCCTGCTGTGTGTGTGTGCCACCACCAGATGGGGCAGAATGATGCAGTGAAATGGGAAAGAGCACTTTTGGAAGCAATATGGTGGAAATCCAGTTAACTGAAAAGTTTCATGTTTATAACCACAAGATTTTTTTTTATCTCTTTAAATAAGAGCAATCAAATATAATAAAAATACCTAGAATAAAGAAAAAGACAAATATAAATAAAAATACCAATATAATAAAAATAACTACTTAGAATAAAGAAAAGCTCCTACTCAGAGGCCATGTCTGTTTTGATCATCTTGGTTGAGTGGCCCTATGACAGTAGTAATTATGGTTCAAGGTCTCCAAAAGGGCTGCACGTATTGGAATCTAAGCTTTGCTACTTACAACTGTGTTATCTCCTGCTAGTTAACTGTTTGAACTTCAATTATCCTTATAAATCAAATGGTTCCTATCTCACATTGTTGTGGCAAGGGTAAAATAAAATAATGCATGCAGAGTATAGAGCATATAGTAAATATCGATGTGTGTTAATCATCGTTCTAATGGATTCTGTGGTCGACTACGTTCTTTTCCCCACTCAAATTTCTAAGCCTGCTTGCAAAGCTAGCTTTTATAATTCAATCAAATTAGATTCTTTATGGTTGTAAAAAATAATGGTTTTCAACTCTATACAAAAAATAAAAATTAAGTTCCCAGGTTTAGGTCTGTTATGTATCAGAAAGTTTTAAATACGAAGCCCCTGTCCAAAAATCCAAAAACCAAGAAACTTTTTCTTCCCTGCTGTATATGTAGCCACCACCAGTTGGGGACAGAGTGATGAAGTGCCTGGGTATTGATTTGCTATCTGCTGCTCAAATGGGCAACTTTGTGTAGTGAGCTGCAACAGGGATTTATTCATTAATGGTGGTTACTGATTCTCCATAGCAGTCTAGAAAGGCAGGTAGTGAATAAATTAGAAGTCCCATTTGCAGAGCCTTTTGGGATGCAGTGTGGTACAGAAGAATCTTAGTAGTAAGATAAGCTAGGTCAACACCTAACCTTGTGGTTTAGGTATCCTTGGAGTAAACAAGTTAGCTGCTTCAGACTTCAATTCTATCATAACAACAGTAATACCTAATTCAGGTACTTTCTAAATATTACTTCCTTCACCCTTTCCCATGACTCATTTGCTTTTCCTTAGATTTATTTTTGCTCATGAAGAGGGTGACTAGATGATTTGTAGTCCAAACTGGGACACTTGAGGATGAAAGAAAGTGCTAAAAATAATTGAAATCACATAATTTTTGGCTTACTTATGGACTCCAAAATTTATTTTATTTATTGACTAAATGAATGGTCTATTCAAAACTCATTTTCAAAAATAAAATTCTTTTTAAAAAGTAAAATAACAAATGTTTGTGCCATTCAAGCAAACATTTTTAAAAAGCTGTGCACATTGATCATTGGAACATTAAAAAATAGCAGAAACAAAATAATTTTTCATGGTACATGTTCATTTACTTTAGTCAGTTTCTTAGCTTTATCTATTTCTACCACTTGTGTTACTTATATTTTCTAAAGAATGTATTTTTTCAATGTGTTGTTTCAATACTTTTTCATAAGATTGAAACTGTGAAGTTTCATATTAAGGTTACATATATTTGTGATTTATTGTTACCATTAATTGCTTCTCTTCATATGCTGGTATTATAATTAACTCAGTTTTCAGTTGGAAAAATACTCTGTCCACAGTTGCTGAAATATCTGGTAGGCACTTTATTCTTCATATGGTAATCTAATTACCCTCAACTATAATTTTTCATATTACAATGTGTCAATATTTCCACCCAAACATTTGCATAAATATTGACATTTTGTCCTTAGTTAGATAATTTTCCCTCAACAGAGATTTTTACAAGATAGGATCATTAAGTTCTCTATTATTTTTTGAAATTTTGTCAAATTTGGATGTAAAAAACAAAGGTTTTCTAAATTTTATTCTTTTGTGTTTCAGGAAATAATCTACTAAGTTAAAAGTATCTCCATCAAAAGATTCTTCCTATTGATTCAGATATTTCAAAGCATAGTTATTAATTCATTCATTAATTAATTAAGGTATGATTGATATACCCTCTTATGAAGGTTTCACATGAAAAAAAATGTGGTTACTACATGTACCCATAGTATCAAGTCCCCACCCATACCCCAGTGCAGTCACTGTCTATCAGTGCAGCAAGATGCCACAGATCCACTATGTGCCTTCTCTGTGATACACTGTTCGCCCCGTGATCCCCCACACCATGTGTACTAAACATAATACCCCTCAATCCCCTTCTCCCTCCCTCCCCACCTGCCCTTCCACACCCCTTCCCTCTGGTAACCACTAGTCCCTTCTTGGAGTCTGTGAGTCTGCTGCCATTTTGTTCCTTCAGTTTTTGCTTCATTGTTATCCTCCACAAATGAGGGAAATCATTTGGCACTTGTCTTTCTCCGCCTGGCTTATTTCACTCAGCATAATATCCTCCAGCTCCATCCATGTTGTTGCAAATGGTAGGATTTGTTTCTTTCTTATGGCTGAATAGTATTCCATTGTGTATATGTACCACATCTTCTGTATCCATTCATCTACTGATAGACTCAAAGCATAGGTATTTAATATTTAATCTTTAATGTTGAACACTCTCGAGTTCTTATTGTTTAATTTGTTGAGTTTCTCCCAAATTTTATCAGGATAAATTTCAATGACTTCTTGTTTACAAGCTTTGTTTTCAAAAATTACAATTCCCTGGAAGCTGAACTTTTTGAGGGCACCATTCATTGAATAGCTTGAAAGATTTATGACTGATTTTGAGCAAAGTGTAACCAAAATTTAGATAACTCATTTAGAAAACATTCAACATCATTGTAAGATACTAAGGTTGATTTGCAAAGAAATTTTCCTATGTTCAAACATTTTTTAAATCCAAATTTTGATTAAATATGCTCTACCAAATTGGATTCATATCATTGTAAAAAATATATCACAGATGCGGTAAAAAAGAATATCACATAAAACTTTGTCTTCAATGTTGAATTTTTAAGCTAAATATATCATAGTATTCACAATAGAACTGGATGTTTATCATTGACTGAATCCACTTTTGAAACTCTTACTTTGATCCCAAAAGTTAGATGAAAAAATAATTCACCAATTTTCCACCTGAAGCACCCAATGATATTGATATAAAACTGACTCTACTTCATTGTTTGCAATCTCCTTCAGTCAACTGAGCCAAGACATTAGGAACTATCACTTTGCTATTTTTTGCATGCAAACAAACCTGGTATTGAAAAGAAGTGAAATTAACTTCAAAAACACTGTCATTTGATTTAAATGAAAAGTCGTGCTTGACAGAGCATATGCTTCAGTATTTACAAATGTATTTATTGCTATTTGGGGGCAGGGTCTTCTTAAATAAATGCAAGAACTTTTAAGTAGCTGCTGATGTATAGTATATTTGAGCCTTGTTAGATGGTCCATGTTATTCCTGTGACCCCAGAGGCAGGTGGGCAACATTGAAAAAGATTTTGTACCAGTTAAATTCATCATAAACTTCCTTACGAAATGAAAATTTAGTTTAATTCACTAAATGTGCATTTTTTTGAGTTCATTAACTGCTGAAAAAGTTTAGTGCAAAATACTGAAAGAAAATCAAATGCTGAAACAAAGAGTTGTTGATTTACCCCCATAAAGGAAACTAGCAAAACTACCTTAGAAGAGCAATCAGACAATTTTATGTACTGTACGGCAGGACTGTGCAGTCTCTATTTCCTACATTTATTTTGTGTTCGATTAAGTTATAATTTCCCGTGTTGCCCACTGCTCCTACCAACTGGTAGCCTGGTAGTTTCCTCCATTTCACAGGCTACAGAACAGATATAACCAGCCACACACCCCATGGCTGGCAGAGGACGCAGCACTCAATACTTCCACCACTGCCCATCTCCAGTCTTTGCGGTCCGAGCAAGCCTCACTGTACCATGAGGTATCCTTGAGCAGGAGGTGCTTCTCATGTAGTGTCTAAATCAGGTAAGGAGAGGAGAAAAGGGTTATACTTGGTTGTCTTTCAGATTTAATCACATGTTCAGCTCATCCTTTTCACTGCATACTTGTCTCCTGCGTGCTGCTGGATGAGGCCCTGGCAGAAGCTACTGCTCAAAGTAGAGTTCTAGTTCACGGTAGAGCTTTACTTTGAACTCAAACTCAAAACTCATCTTAGATTATTGCAATGCAACCAAGCACATGAGGGACACATGCTAAACATGACAGGACTCTGGGACAACAGGAGATAACCAGAGCTGTGTCAGATACCCAGGACATGAGGCTGAGGTAGATATAAGTGAATTTATCCATGCAACTCTTGCTTCCCTCTGGCTCCTGTTGTCCCTTTTCTTCACTTCTCCTAAATGCCTTTTCATTTTAAGAAGAGTGACTTGGCTCACTCTCTCTTTTTCTTAGCTTTTTACGAGCAATAAAACCCAGCTTCTTCCTGCTTTTAATGATTAAGAGCTTTGCATTACAGGTTTTATGATAGCTTTCACTCAGCCTTTGAAAGATTTTTCTTTTTTTACTCCGAAAGTAATTTAAGTCATGTGATTGAAAAATTACTCTGAAAGTAGAAATGCACTGTATTTTAACATGCTTATTGCAGATACCTTTGTATGTTTCTCGAAGAAGGTAGAATTAGTAGAGGTGAAAATGGGAGGAGTAAGATAAATGTAAATTCTTCTATGACTGAAAAGCATATTTTAGAGTTGGCTGTACCTCAGAGAAAGGCAGGTTCATGGCACTGTATTAATTTGCTCTTTATGTTGCTTTGTAAATGTTTTATATGTATCAGAGTATTGTTTCTCCAAGTAGATTGCAAACTGAGGGCTTTTTACCATGCTAGTATTACTCCATTGATTTTAGTGTAGTTCCTGTATTTATTTAGTCCTTATATTTATTGACTGGGTTGTCAATGAACTCTCACTCTGTTTGTACCTGTAAATAGAATCCATTTATCTTTTTTCACTGCATTTGCATAATCTCTGAGTCCCAGTCATTGAGCAGAGAAGTGAACCAAAAGTTTGGCCTTTGAGCATGAGGAATATGCGCAATAGGACGCAATGCTTTTTTCAGGAAGATAAATGAGATTGCTGAGGTTTATTCCCCACAGTACCTCACATTCTTTTATTTTATTGAAGTACAACTTTGAACAATGACATGCGCAATCTTAACTTCATAATACAACGACTTTTTACAAATGTACACACCCGTGTAAAGAGTGAAGATGTGGATCATTTCCAGCACCCAGAAGCCCACTTCTACCTCTTATATTCACCAAGACATTGACACCATTTTGACTTCTTTCACTATGGATTCATTTTGTTTGTGGGTTTTAAATAAAAGGAATCACAAGGTACCTATTTCCTTAGTGTCTGGCTTTTTACTTTTTAAAGGGACATTTCTAATTGAATTATAACATCCAGTAAAGTGCTTCTTGAATTTTACTAAGTGAATCCGTCTAAGTGGTAAGTGACCAGCACCCAGAATCTGGAAGAACATATCATCAGCGCTCCAGAATCCCCCCCTTATGCCCCTTTTAGTCAGTTCTTTAATGTTAAGTAACCACATTCCTGACTTCTAAGACCCTAGATTAGTTTTGCATATTTTGGACTTTAAATGGAATCATAGAGTATGTACATTTACGTGTTTGGTTTCTTTCACACAAGACTATACTTTGTAGGTTTATCCATGTTAATGCATATGATTATAGTTTATTCTTTTAAAATATTCTATTAAATGACTGTACCATCATTTTAAAAAAATTTTTTTTTGGACACATTGGGTTGTTTCTATTTGGTGTTATTGTGAATAGTGCTGCAACAAATATTCTTGTTCATGTCTTTTTGGGAACATCCGTGTGTATTTCTGTTTGGTATACAGCTATTGGTGTAAACACACATGTTTACGCTTGAGTGACACTGTCAGTTTTCCAAAATATCCATTAATTTACATTTACATTGGCATTACATGAAAGTTTGAATCTATCTGCGTCTATCCCACTGTATTGTGGTATGCTGACAAATGAATGCTTTAGGAAGGAAAAAGCCATGTTTTGTCGTTTGCCAATTTGAGTAGTGGAAATACTCCTCCCATGGCCAATTTCAAGTTGCCAATGTCATGTCACTAAATGCAGAGCTGGGAGGAGATGCGTATGTTCAGCTCTAGAGTACCCCTCATACTTTGTCTTTTAATTTTAACCATTCTTTTGAATGGGTTGCATTTTGGTTTAAAATTTTCTTTCCCTGGAGGATTAAATAAATCGAGTATCTTTTCCTGTATTTACTGGTGGTTTGGAAATCTTCTTTTCTGAAGTGGTTGTTCAAATCTTTACTCATCTTATATTGGATGCCTTTTTCTTTATTAACTTTTAGTTGTTTATATGCCCCAGATAAAAGTCTGTCAGATATATGTATTGGAAATATATTCTACTCTTTGGCTTGCTTTTAGATTTTCTTTAGATAAACAAAAGTCTTTGCTTTTAATGCAGCCCATGTTCTCAGTTATTTCCTCTATAATTAGAGATATGTCTGGTTTAAAAAATCTTTGCCTACCAAAATTTATGATAATATTTTCTTATGTTTTCATCCAAAATATTTGCTTTTCTTTTCAAATTTCACATATTAAATCCACTTGAAAATTTTTTTGTGTATGAAGTAGAGGTCAAGACCTGTTACTTTCTTTATATTTATATTATGGAAGAGACTATTCATTCCCCACTGTACTTCAGCACCATCTTTGTCATAAATTTGTTGACCATTTATATATGGGTCTTTTTCTAAATTACTTTTCATCAGTATATTTTCTATCCTTGTGCCAATCTCTCTGTCTTAACTACCACAGGTCTTATCAGGTCTTGATATTTGCTGGTGTGAGAACTCTGGTCCCTCCCTCCCTTCCTTCCTTCCCTTTCTTTTTCTCTTTCTTTCTCTCTCTCTTTCTCTCTTTCTTTCTTTCACCTGTTTAGTCAACTATTTCCACAGAAGTCCTGAATAACAGACCACCCTAACATTCTGTAGTATTCAGTAATCAGCATTTATTCTCATGATCATGGCTCTGTGGATGGAATATGATGGCTTTCCTTCAGGCTGCAGGGAGGTAGTAGGCTAGGAGGGCCCTGCGCCATACGTCTCATCTGGGAACCCAGGCTGAAGGGGTAGTGGATACCTGGACTTTGTTCTCATGGTGATGATGAAGCCCTAGAGATCAAACTTATCCACACAAACTCATTTCATGCTTCTGCTTGTATGACATCCCCTAATACTTCACTGTCCTGTGCAAGTCACCTGGACATCCACCAAAATCAAGAGTCCAGAAAGTATATTCTGTCTATGTGAGGTCAGCAGAAGAGAGTAGATATGTAATATTACTACTGAGAGTAAAGAATTGGAACCTGTACAATAATCTACAACCATTGCTTTGGATATTTTTGGCCTTTTGTATTTTCATGTAAATTTTAATGTCATGCAATTTTCTAAAATAAACTGTCAGGGTTTTGATTGACATGGCATTTAATTCATAGACTCATTTGGAGGTTATTGATATTTTTACAATATTGAGTTGTACAAGAACATGGTGTATCCCCCTATTTATTTAAATCTTCAATTTCTTTCACCAGTGTTTTGTAGTTTTCAGTGTAGAAGATTTACGTATCTCCCATTACATTTATTTCTCAGTGTTTGATGCCAATTGATGCTATTCTGAATATCTCTTTAAGAATTTAGGGGTTTTTTCCCCTGGGACATAAACACCCATTTAAAAAATATTGACCCCATATTCAATGATCCTACTGAATTCTTTATTAGTACTAATCATTTGCTCTAGACTCATTTGGATTTTCGTGATCACAATCATATCTTCTGTTAATAGTGAGTTTTATTACTTTTTTCATTATATGTAATAGATGTTTAAATTCATTTTTTATTCATATACATATTTAAGAAATGATAGTAAATCTCTTTGCTCTGTTTCTGAACTCAGGGGTAAAGCTCCCAATATTTAGCATTAAGTACGGGGTTTGCAATAGATGATTTGTTATTAACTTCTATCAGATTAAGGAAATTAATTCCTTAAGTATAAATATAACTTTAAGTATGTCTTTCATCATTCCAGACATAAACTCTGTACTCATTAAATAACAAGTGTCTATTCCCCCTTTTCTCAGCCCCTGGGAAGCACTATTTTACTTTTCATCTCCATGAATTTGACATATAAGTGGAATCATACAATATTTGTCCTTTTGTGTCTTACTAATTTTACTTATTATGTTTTCAGAGTTTATCCATGTTGTAGCATGTACCAGAGTTTCATTTCTTTTTAAGGAAGAATACTATCCAATTGTAGGCATACACTGCATTTTGTTTATCTGTTCATCCATTGATTGATATTTGGGTTGTTTCCACTTTTTGGGCACCATGAATAATGCTATGAACACTGGTATACAAATATCCGTTCAAGTCTTTGCTTTCAGTTCTCCTGTGCATATAATCAGAAGTGAAATTGTTGGATCATAGGGTAATTTAAAAAAAATATTTTAAGGAACTTTTATAGTGTTTCTACAGTAGCTGAACCACTTCACATTCCCATGATCAATGCATGAAGGTTTCAATATCTCTACATCCCCATTAAAATTTGTTATTTTTTTTTTACAATTGCCATCCTAGTGGTTGTGAAGTGGTATCTCATTATGATTTTGATTTGTATTTCTCTAAGATAAGAGATGTTGAACATCTTTTCAATTGTGTATTGGCTTTTTACATACCTCTTCTGGAGAAGTGTCTAGTCTAGCCTACTTTTTAATAGGGTTGGTTGTTTCTTGGTTGTTGAGTTGTAGGAGTTCTTTACATATTTTATGTATTAAGCCTTTGTCACATACATGATTTGCAAATATTTTCTCTCATTGTTGTTTTTTTACTATTTTCATAGTGTCTTTTGATGTAGAAAACTTTTAATTTTGATAAGTCCAATTTATCTATTTTTTTCTTCTTTCATTTGTGCTTTTGTGCCTTTATTTTTAAAAGGATAGTTTCATTGGGTGTAGCACTCCAGATTGGCAGGTATTTTCTTTAAGCATTTTACAGACATAATTTCATTGCTTTCTTGTCTCCATATTTTCTAGTGAAAAGTTATCTGCCAAATTAATTGTTGCTCCTTTGAAGGTAATTTTCTCTTCTTGGCTGGCTATAAAATATTATTTTTTTTCTTGGGTTTTAAGTAGTTTTGTTATAGTTTGACTAGGTGTGATATATTTTTATGTACCCTGCCTGGGGTTTCCAGGGTTTCTTAAGTTATTGGTTGATATTTTAAATCAGATTTGGATAATTCTTGGCCATTAACTTTTCAAATATGTTCCTTCTTTCTCTACTTTCCTTCTAGTTACATAAGCGGTAGGCCTCTTCACCATGTACACATGTATCTTAGCACTCTTCTCTGAATTTTCATTACTTTCCTCCTTTTTTATTGACATATCTTCCAGCCTATTGACTGTATATACTACTATGTCTAATCTGTGTTAATTCCATATATTGAGATTCTAATTGCAGACATTTCTCTTTTTTTTAGTTCTTGGATTTCTACATAATTGGTATATTCCAATGCCCTAGTGAAATTTTCATTTTTATCTATATTCTCTACCCCTTCATCTCTTTTCATGAATAAGGAAATAATATTTATTTTAAGGTATTTGTCTATAATTCTAATATCATGGTCATTTGGGGAGTCTTTCTGTTCTTCTTCCCTGGTTTTTCAGTTATAAGATCCTGTCTCTTTATATGCCTAGTGATTTTCTATTGAAATACAAATATTTTGTATAATGTATTATGGAGGCTCCAGATATTGGTATATTCCTTCCAAGAGGTTTACCCCTTCTGTTGGGGAGATCATATGGGGCTGACGGCTTAAAGTCATTCTGGATCTCAGCTGAGTCCAAAACTGAGCTGCCATTTGAAAAGGCTAGTCCATATCTGATTTATTTCTGTTCTTCTAGGGCTTCTCATGGGGAATATGATGTGCTCAGTGATGTTTCCTTACCCCTGAAAGATCCTGAATTCTAATTTTAGTCTTCTTAGCCCCATAAAATGGCATAAAAATGTGTTTTACTTTTCCTGGATTTTGGCTTTGTTTTCTAGCATCACATTACATAAAGCTTCAGAATTCAACAACATCTTGAAAGGGAAATCATCTTTGCCATGTCTATCAACCTTCCAGTTTTATCACTCAGCCCCATGCAACAATGAATAGCTGTGCTGTTTCTCTGATTCCTTATATAACAAGCCTGAATTCTTAGCCCCTCACCTGGGTCTAGAGTCAGTAAATGGAACCAGAGAAAAAGCAGCTTCCCTCTCCATGGTTCCCCTCCAGAACCTCATGCCCTCTGTTCATCATTCATTTATCAGCTCTCTGATGCTTCTCCTGATCCAGTTTTTGTATTTTATCTGGCTTTTCTAGTCTTTCTCTGTGGCATTGTTCTACAGCAGTTTTCTCCGTTCTACCCAAAAGCAAAAGTGCACAAAATGAACATTTTAGAACATCTTTATATATAATCTCAAACATTACTCTCAATTATGAGCAATCAAGGTGAGAAAATCTTTTAATAAATTTTTACCTGTAAAACAATGGCAAGTTGTTACATTCACTTTTTTTTAACTCCATCATAATTAGGAATAATTAGAATTAAGTTATCTTGTGAACCATTGATATCATCTATAACAGGAATCAGAATCTCGTTATATTGCACCGAATCCAGTTGTCAGGCTTACTGCCTTCTGGATCATACATCTATCTCTAAGTATGAAAGCCTCCAAGAGAGGAAATTAAAGATTAACGTAATACATTCAATTTTTTTTCAGAAAACAGGAATGTTTATCACCTCAATTTTAACACAGTGTCATGACCTTTCCTTTTGGTGGTTAGTATTTGTCAGTTTCAGATATTTGGAACATAGTTTTAAATAAAGAAATAAGTTAAGGCTGTTCTAGGACAACAACATAGCCTACAAATTTCTAGAGAAGAATTAGATCCTTTTTATATCTATAGTATTAACTTAGGATTTGTATAATATTAACTACCAACTCCATAAACTAAGCTGCCTAGTTTCTCCTTAGGGAACTTGTGATCGTCTTAGGTGCGATGAGTTGAAAATAAGAGAGAAGTAAATGGAAAGTGGGAGAAAGTTTGGTTTAAGCAACACAGGAAAAGAAGATAGCTGATTTCGAGGGAGGACCTAGAACAAGCACCAGCAACTTGGGGAAATACTCCCCCACTGTCTTATAAAAGATATAATAATAATAAATGGTTTAAGAGAATAATAAATGATACAAAAGATTAATAAATAGTTTTCCTAACTATGTCCTCATAACTTCACAAAACTGCTAATTATGTTCTGTAGGACCCGTTTACTATCCTTAGTTTTGTATTTTTAATATGTATTTATATCATTTAATGTATCCTGGGTTTCTCACTTCCGAGTAAGATTAATTAAATGTAGTCTTGCTGACTCACATCTTTGGAGCCAGTGTGTAAGGAGAAAACAGGAAATAAAAAGCAAAATATTTGGGTTCAATGGCTAGGACTGCTCAGTGTGGGTAGGTCCCTCATCCCAGTATTTAGTTTACTCTACTGCAACTGCAAAAAAAGTCATAAAAGTTCTTTTTTTCTTTGAAAGATTTTTGAATAAGTATGTTATATTTAAAGATGTTTTTGTTTTATCATCAGGGTGATATTTCCACAAATGAGAACGTTGGAAATGGTAGGTGTTATTTCCTTTCTTTCTGAAAGAATGGTTGGTCACTGTTAAGGAGATGACATGTGTTCTGCACATTTCAAGAGTGAGCTCATCTGATGTGAAATACAAAGATCCCCATATCCTTTGTTCCCTGAATAGATTGATGATTTAAGTGAGTGACTCAGAGGCAGAGAAGAAGGGAAGGAAGAGAAGACACAATTAAAAAAATAACTACTGAACTCCTACTCCAATTCAATTCCTAGTCTAATTGTTTCTTTCTCAGAAACACCTTCTCTCCTAATTTACTTCATATCCCCCTACAATAAAATACATTGCACTATGGACTTCTTTGGGTCTATTTTCATATTTGCAGTTTCGCCTTATTTGAATGCCTCATGGAGGAATGCCAGTGTCTGTCTCAGTCTAGAACCATGGCAGACAGACTCTAAGGTAAACCGATGACCCTGACCTCCAGTATTCATGCTCTCATAGAATGCTTTTTTACTGAGTGTGGGCTGGACCTCTGGCTTCTAACCTATAGAATATGGCAAAGGTGATGGGATGTCCCTTCCACAATTATATACAATTGTAATTTCTCTCTTTTCAAAAAACTCTCTTGGTGACTTTGATGAAACAAATTTTCAGGTTGTGAGTTACCCTGTGACTAGGTCCCACACAGCTAAGGATGGCCCCCAGCTGACAGTCAGAAAGGGACTGAGGCCTCAGTCCAAGAACCTACAGGAACTCAAGGAGGTCGGAAGTGGATCCATCCCCAGTTGAGTCTTCAGATGAGTCCTCAGTGCTGACTGACATCTTCACTGAAGGCTTGTGAGAGGAAGGGGCTATAGGTGAGAGGAAAAAAGTGAAATATAAAACAAAAGCAAGAATTTTGTGTGAATAGATAAGTCGTACTGGAGCTTATGTTGCAAAAAAAGGTAATAACAAGGACGTGTTGCTCCCCTCCCCTCCCTAGACTGAGTGGTGCTGTCATAGTGAGGCTCATCTTTTCATTTGCCACTTTAAGCTCATGACAAGGGGACTTAAAGAGAGGTAAGGAGATAAAGTGGAGAAGAGTGACATTAGGCTGATGCCATCCTTGTGGAGGAGTGTCTTCTGGGTGGGTTCTGAGGGGCTTCAGGAGTCTTCCCTGTGGCTGAAAGCAGTATTCTGGAATGATCTTCCCACCAGCTGAGATCTCCCTTCTGGCTTGGCCAGCGCTTTGGGAAGAGGGTGGCACAGCCTTAGCACAGGAGGACCGTCCTTTTCTCTATGGGGTCGCCTGCCTTTGAGACAGTCTAGGAATTTTCAAACTCGCCCTTGTCTCTCAAAGCCCAGTGCTAGAGCATCCTGACACCTCTCACCAGGAACCAGGTAGCTAGTAATGTAGCATAATAGCTTAATAATTTAAAGCAAGGTTCATATAAAACAAACCAGTTCTGCACTCAGTAGCCAAGAGACTTCTCTTGTGGCTCCACCCCCGAGACACAAAGTATGTCGTGGCCTCAAACTCACCCTTTAGTAATTTGATTCACCTCAATTCCACAAATGTTTATTGAGCACTCATTCCATGTCAGGCTCTTTTCTTGGTAGATTGGCTATATCTGAGAGAAAAGCAAAAAACAAAAACAGAACAAATAGGCAGAAACCTGTGCCTTCCCTGAGCTTGCTTTCTAGTGGAATATCCAGACAATAAATCTAATCAATATCTGTAATAAATAGAGAGAATAAGAGTAATAAGGAATGCAGGGCATTGGGTAGTCTGCAGTATTAAATAAAGTGGTCCCAATAGGTCTCTTCAAGATGACATAGAGCCCACGTTTTACAAGGGTGAGAAACTGAGGCAAAAGGTTGTCTGGGGCAAGAGTGTTGTAGACACTGTGGAGGCCCCAAGGTGGGGTGTGTCTAGCATATTTGAGGACTGGAAAGGAGACTTGTGTGCCAGGAGTAAAGTGAGAGAAGGCGGCAGAAGGGAGGGGAGGACGCAGACACGACAGACTCTCGCGGGCGGCTTGTGCTCTGGGCTCTCACTTAGTGAAATGAGCCAGTGCAGGATTCAGAAAGAGGAGCGCAGCAAGGTCTGAGGAGGGTGACATGATCCGGAGTGTGACATTCTCTGACCCACGCTCTGAAAGGATGTCTGGCTGTTGCGTGAGCGGGTGGTAAAAGGCGTGTGTCTGTCAGGGCCATATTCCCAGCGATGGGCACTGGTTTCTATAGCAGCCTCCTTCTGTCTCCGGCCTTCTGGGACTGCATGCAGACCACCGTGGGCCCTGCCATCTGGACCACCTGGGCCTCCTTTCCCCTGAAGAACATGTTCAGTCCCATCAGGCCCTCACAGCCGTCACTCCCAGGTTCTTCGATGTGGTTGTTTCTCTAACTTCCAACTCAGCCACATCCGTCTCTCCGGCCAGGCTCCTTATTTGTCCCCGGCTTGGCCTGTTCATCACTCCCTATACTCTTCTAGAAGCTTCCCTTCTCTCTGTCAGCCATCAGTGTTTCCCCCACACCTTCCAGGTGTGGCTCAGGCTCGTCTTCAAACACCCAAGGCCACAAATCAGCATAGAATTATTTCCTAAATGCTTCATACATGTTTGTCGCATCTTCTCAGCTGGACTGTAACTTTCCCTGATCTGAGCACATAATAATGCCCTCCTTCAGTCCCTTTCCTGTGTGCCAAGTACTAGGCTATGCACGCAGGTAAAAGGTGAGAAAAAAACCCACTGTGATCACCCCATTCAAAAGGTTTACTGCCGGCTAATTATCTTCTGTTGTGCAACAAATTACCATCAACCTACTCATTTTGAAAATAAATGATTATCTCCATTTCTGGGGGCAGGGAATCTGAGCATGGCTTAGCTGCGATCCAGGCTTATTATCCCTCCCCCATTTATTCTCTCCTGTGTAAGACCTTATGAAACAATGATGTTTATACATCTATGAATATAAATAAATAAAAATAAGTAAAATTTATACACACACAAACAAAAGATAAATCACTCTACATTGGACCCATTTGCTCATCTGCTTTTCTGGGGGAGGTGATTTTGTTAACTGGCTGGGCATATGCCTCCTGAGCAGCTTCTCTGAGTTGGATGGTGT
Organism: Manis javanica; assembly: GCF_040802235.1. Taxonomy (NCBI): domain Eukaryota; kingdom Metazoa; phylum Chordata; class Mammalia; order Pholidota; family Manidae; genus Manis; species Manis javanica. The sequence continues at coordinate 13,412,994 of NC_133167.1, read as the reverse complement.
GTTAATTTTCTAGGACTTTGGTAACAAAGTACCATTAAGTGGGTGCCTTACACAACAGAAATTTCTTCCCTCACAGTTCTGGAGGCTGGAAGTCTGAGATCCAGGTTTCTTCTGAAGACTGTGAGGAAGGATGTGTCCAGGTCCCTCCCCAGCTCCTCGTGGTTTGCTGGCAGATGCGTCGCCCTGGTTTCCATTCTCATGCTCACGCGGCATTCTTCCTATGCTTGTGTGTGTCCGCACATCTCCTTTGCATAAGGACACCAGTCATACATTGGATTTGGGCCTCGCCCTACCTAAGAATAAGCTCATTTTAGCTTAACTCATTACACCTTATTTCAAACCATCACATTCTGAGCTAGTGGGGGGTTAGGACTTCAACATGTGAATTTTTGAAGGACACAATTCAAACCGTAACAGTCAGGTTCATGTGAAAATCTGTGCATGTGCAAAGCGATTTCTCGGCTGTACTGAAATGGGTTTGAATAAAACAAGCTCATTACATTTTTTTTTATCCCTTCAGATCAAATACTAAACGGCCAGTTATGGATGTCAGAGTTAGAGATGCTGAAGAAAGTAGGATGAGGAAAATTTTATGCATGTTCTTCATTCCCACTAAATATTCATATTTTCAAGGAAACTTAAGGACTCAACACTTTCATATGAAGACCAACCTCTGGTCTTACGCTTTCATGTCTATCTGCACAAAGCAGAATGATGGCCCTCCTAAATGTCCACACCCTAATTATAGGAACCTGACAAGAGGTAACTTTCTGTTTGTAGATGGCAAAGGGAGTTTGTAGATGTGATTAAAGGACCTTGAGATGGGGAGGCTGTCCTGGATTATTCAGGGGATCTCAACCTAATCACGTGAGTCCTTAAAAGTGGAAACACTTTTTCCAGTTGAATTCAGAGAGAAACAAAACTAAGGAAGACAGGTCAGAGGGAGCTGCGATATTGCTGGCTTGGAACAGGGAGGAAGGAGGCTAAGAGCCAAGCTGTGTAGGCCACTTCTGGCCATTGGAAATGGGAAGAGAATGGATTCTTTTCTGGAACATCCAGAAAGGAGCACAGTCCTGCTCCTGACACGCTGATTTTAGCTCAGTAAGACCTCTGTTGATCTGCTGATTTCCAAAATTGTAGGATAACAAATTTCAGTTATTTTAAGCTATTAAATTTGTGGAAATTTGTTACAGCAGCAATAAAAAAATCAATACATTCTCTAACTAGATTGCATGTATCTACCCACATAATGCCTAGCATAGCCCTCTGCACACAGCAGGTGCTCTAAAAGTGATTTGATAATACTGTCAAGCATGAACCATAAAGCTGTTCCAGTAAAAATAGAAATTGTGTCAATCAATGGATTGGTCTTTTGTACATTTCTACGTCCCAGGATAAACTAAACATGTTAGAAATTTGTATTTACTCTTTCTCTCTCTTATTTTTTAATTAGGTGGTTCTGCATTTTGCTTGGATCTGTGCTAGCAATGAAAATATACATGGCTGACCTTACCAAAAGTGTATTTCTGTCAAATTATTCAAATTTCACAATTATCTCTATATCTTGGGTAATTCACTAAGGGCTGAGTTGGGAGGATGGACTTTTTTTGAAGGCTGGAAGTAAGACATGTTGGGGTCAGCAAGGCATTGGGGGACAGTTTGCTGAGTTGTGTGAATATTGTGTCAGGGTCCCTAGCGAGACAATCTGAGCCTGAATATCAGAGGCAGGTGGTAAACATTATAATGGGAGAACTTTCTCCAATGAGAGAGTACAGGGCTTAACAGCAGAACTGTGAAGCAGCCAGCCCCTCTATGGGGAGGAGACCACTGCAGACATTCAAGAAAGCAAGCCATGTTGTTCTCACTGTGATAATTACAGTGCTGAGCTCCAGCCAAGGTTTACAGGTATTTCTCAGCAGCCTAGGAATATTGGAAGAAAAGGATAATGTGTTATTACCTCAATGACAGCCTGATAGGAGTTCCAGCCAATTGTCCTCCCACAGTTTTTCTTCCTCAAGGATGGCAGGTAATGCCATAGCCTTATGAAACAAGACCAAGTAGTCAGAGGCTTTCTGTGGCTGCTTGCTTGGTCTTTTTTCCTGCTATTGATTTTTGCTTCCTGATAATTTAGTAGCATCTTGTCCTAGTTAGCTCTTGGTAAGGGAATGCAAATCCCACAAAACCATAAACCAGTTGGCTGAAATGGCTGACTCTAAAGTGAAGTGGCTGACTGAGATGAGCGTTGCCCTAGCAACTCTTGAATTAGGGTCGCCTTTGTCTTATCCTGGTCAGATTGCAAGATTATTTTATACATTGATGAATTGGTCAGGGATAAACTAAATAACATAACAATAACAAACAATAAACAAACAATAATAGGTATAACTGAACAGAAATACACATTAATGTTTTTCTCTGTTTTCCACTTCTAGGGGAAAACATAATAACCACAACATGAGCTTGCATCAGCTTATTATTTTTAGGGTCTCTTTAAGGCCATTCTTGACATCTGCTATATTGTCAGTACGGACTCAGAATAATTCACAATAAGGTATCACATTTATATACATTGGTGATTTATATTTAAAATAATGGTCCTGAGCCTCTTGTAAGATCTTCCAATAAACAGCAAAGACTGACATTTTCTTCCTCCATAGGCTTAATAAGGAAGTAATAAAGTGTAGTACATTTTAGGGAGGTGTTTTTCAATAAAAGTGAAATTAAAGATGATTCTCGTCACGGTAGATTGCACCATCACATGCTCTGTTTCTTAGACTGAAAACCTCGGCGATATCCTTGATTTCTGCTTCATGTACTCTGCGTGCAATCCACTAGCCCAGCCCACTGGATCTCCCTTCAGAACAGATTCCGATTCTAGCCGTGTCCTACCACCTCCAAGAGGAAATCCTCGGACCCAGCCTCCCCATGTCCCCCGCTCTCCTCCCAGCTGGGCTCCCCCACCCACTCGCTTCACTTGTCTCCACACAGCAGCCACTGTGATGCTTTTAAAATGTAACGTCATACCTTTGCCCCAGACCCACAGTGGCTCCCTATTTACTCAGAGTACCGTCCCAGGTCCTTGTGCTGTCCTGCACGACCTGCATCATTTGGCCCCACTACCTCTCTAGCCCCTTCCCTCTCCCCAGCATGTGCTGTGCCGGAGCCACACTGCTTGCCTTGCAGGCTCCTACCTTAAAACCTTTACACCTGCTCCTTCATCTGCCCCAAATGATCAAAATTTCCTAAGATACACACACGGCTCAATCTCTCACTTTTTTTTCTGGTTTTGCTCAAATGCCACCTTTTCAAGAGAGACTTTCCTTGGTCCCCCTTCCTAAATATGCTCTGTCGGTCTCTCCTTTGCTCTTCACCCTGGGTTGATTCCACTGTGGAAAGAGTAAGGGGATTTTTTTTTTAATGATTTAGTCAGCACTGTCAAAACAGTGATACATTTCCATGCCTTGGGAAATTTCCGAGAGGTGGCCCCCTGTGATAACATGCATTTTGCCTTCTCCTCACAGGGTTTTAATATCTCTCTTGGCTTAGATTTGTTTCTGAGTTGCTCTTCCAAAGTCAGCTCTTACTGGCTTCACAGGCAGCACCTTCTGCATGGGAGGGCAGCGAGCTGTCCCAGGTTGATTTTGGGATAAGTTCAGGGGATGTTAGCTAATTCTGCCTTAATGCAAAGGGAATCTGAAAATCAAATGTACTTAATTCCCATTGCTTAAGAAAACACATTCCTATACCAGTTGCAGAAGGGAGTGAGAGTTGAAACACAGGTCGGAGTACAGTGCCAGGAAATCAAACGACTCAATTATGAGCCCTGCAAAATTAGGGTCATTTCCACTTCTTTTTAACTGTACATTTATTTTTGAGATTCTGCGAAGTACACCTTGGCTAGTTGTTGGAACTGGATCCAGACAAAAGCAATTTGCATCTGAGAGAGATTCTGTGCTATGAAGAGATTTGCTTTAATGATCCTGTTTTATTACTTGAGAATGGAAAACCCTTGCTTCTGTCAATCATGGAAAGAAAGGAAAGCAAATTCAAGCAAGTTTTAGTTTGCTCAGAGGGAGGGAAAACAATCCACAACAGGGGCAAAAGATATTAACTTTTTAACTAAGCTGTTACCAGGTTGCAATGCATTTTTGTTAGTTTCATCTGATAGAGAAAGACTAGCAATTTGATTATGTGAAGGAGTACTAGTTTTCTCAACAAATACACATTTGTTTATTAAATATGATGACCTATACATTATTTATAATGCATCATCTAGTGTCAAACACTGTTGTATAAGCTTAAACTCAAAGACATGCTTGATTTCAATTTATAAAGCAATGTTTTTTGTTCATCAGTTACTGCTACACATTTATTCTTTAGTTTGTGGGTGCTTTTTTTTAATTTTAGTGGTCTAAAGCCTAAAAACAATCTCATCTTCTACGCCATGCCTCCCTCCCTTTAGTGCTATCCTAGTCTATTCTTCAGTCTGAGAATGCTTGGGGATATTTTTTCCTTTTCCTGTTGAAGAGAAAGTTCTCCTCTACCTAAAAATGAATTTTCCTGCAAGGTTGATGCTATTAATATGTGCTGTGATCAGAAGCAGAAAGTTTTCTTTAAGAAGTTTTGAAAATAATATTTAGCTTGGCTATTTTTTTCTGATTATAAACTGGAACCTATTTATGAGGAAAAATTGGACGTTTTTTAAAAATATAAAAAATAAAAAATGTAAAATATAAAATATAAAAAAGAAAGCAGAAGGACCCATACTTTCTTCTTTCCTTGGAGGATGTAAATCTTTTCAGTTGTTATGTATACATACAAAGATATGGATACCTGGGTACTTTAAAATTGAATCACTAAAAGCATAGAGTGTTTAAAATCTGCATTTTCATTTATTGCAATATTAACACTTTTCAAAGACATCATGCTTTTTCATTTTCATATTTAGTGGCTATATATATTTCCATTTTATGGATGGTCAGTTATTTATTTCACTAATCCCCTTTTATTGAACTTTTAGGTTATTTCATAATTTTGTTATTGTAATCAACGCTATGATGGGTGGACCTCGTGTACAAATCTCTCTTACTCATGATTGATTGTGTCCCATGAGATAAATTCCCTAAAGGCACATTGGATCAATTAATATGAATCAGAAAAATAATTTCTTACACTTCTATGCAAACCTTGAAAAAATAAAAAGAAGCAGACTATGGAAAAATCATTCATGCTCACTAATTAAAAACCATGTTATGTTCTATGGTATGTGGATGACAGTGGGACTTTCAGCCAGAGGAAAAAACAGTATTTCATGTCCAGAGGCGTGAGGCAACAGGGGATGTTTGTCCATTGCAAAAAATTACTAGAGCTTAAAGGGAAGCCATGCATTTGTTCTCTAACATGTACATTTTTGTGTCTGGCATGATTAATAGATAAAACCCCAGGAGCTAAGAAGATGTTGGTCGGAGAGACCACTGGGAAATGCTTCTGAAGTGGTCAGAAGTACTGGCTCACTCTGCAGACATCACAACGCCAGATTAATAAATGCTGGGTGTGGCAAGTTCAACATTACTCAAGTGAAAACCAGTAGTATTTTTAACTATGATTCTTAATTAATAAGATTGGTAGTAAAGTGACTCTAAGTAAGCTCAGATTTATACTTATTTATTTTATTGATTTCTCTTATACTATCTAGATCAGAGAGTATGTGGAGGTGGGTTCCAGGCACTGATATTTTTTAAAGCCCCTAGATGATTCTATTGTGAATTTTTTCTGTGTGTGACTTTTCTCTTGGTTTTAAGAAACATTGATCCTGATCAGTAAGTAGTGGCCTCTTAAGCATCCTCAGTGTCACTGCTAAATATTTTAGGCATATTTGTTTAAACTTGGCATGCATTTTTTTAAAGTATAATTGAGAGGAAAAGCATGTTCTCCATACCACAAAGCCCAATTCCTGGGAGCCCAAGAGGACTGGTAAAACGGATGGCTTTGGTGACAGACAGCTGTTAATTGCACTTTAACGACCAGGAGGCACTAGAGAATTTACAGCCCCTGCAAGCCTGTGACCCTAATCCCAGCAGTTTATCTCATGGCCCTCTGAGCTATGAAGGGGTGATAATGACTTTACCCTTCTCTCCTACCAACTGTTGGAAACTGAGGGCTTCCACTGTATACAGAGCAGTGAGATATCTAAGCCCACTGAATCTGGCAACTTGCTTGGAAATGAATAATTTCCACTCACAGTGATATCCAAACTTTTGAAAATGTTGAAACGAGATCATTTTCTACGACTGAACTGAGAATTGCTATGTAGAGGAAATAGTTTGGTTTGCTTACCTTTACAACACGTGCTTACTGTGTCCTGGGCCTGTTCTGAGGGCTTCACATGCATGGATTTATTTAATCACACAATCTGAGAAGTAGTTACTCACAGTACCCAATGTCCCAGATGGGAAAATAGGACCATGCAGGGAGATGTCTCTGGTGGGGATACACGTAAACCATCAGATGGGGAAAGATGCTGAGGAAGGGACAGGAGAAGGGAGCTGGTAAGACCCCCAGTAAAGACAACAAGCTGCTGAGCTTAGATATCTGACAAGTTCTGTTGAATGTCAAGGGATTTTTCCACGTTGAATATTTAATGTACATAGGAACATATAAGGTACCTCTCTCCCTTGACATCAAGGGGCAGAGATTCTCCTTGTAAAGCAGGTCTTCCAAAGAATTTCTAGTAACACTGACAGAGGAGCCACAAGCACCATATTTCTTCAGTCTCCCCTGAGGTTGTCTCTAAGTTTTCATTCTAGAAACAACACTTGGGTCTGCTATCACCCACCATGTACAAGTTCAACATTTTGTAGTGTAGTAGTTCTTATAGATTGAAAGAATAAAAAAGCATTTATCATTTTATATTTGTTTTTGCTTTCCAGACAAAATTGTATTTTTCCTCCTTAGTCATAAAATATTTAAGGCATACCAAGAAGTATTGAGAAATGGATCACAGGCAAACATGTGCTATGGTTCAGATCTATTATATTATCTTTTGCTATATTTTCTTGGTTTCACTTTTTACTTTCATTTTCTTAACAGCTTTATTGAGTTATAGTTGACATACATTTACATATAACTGTACATGTTTAAAGTGTATAATTTGTTTTGACATACAAAACACCAATGAAACCATCACCAAAATCAGGATAGTGACCATTTCTATTACTTGCCTATATCACTTTTTTAAAAAGTAGAGTATTTCCAATACAGTTCAAATCCCCGTCCTCTGTTGTCATCCTCTCTACAGAGGTCATCCCTATCTTGAGGCTATCTTTCTTGTGTGTTCATCTTTTATTAAAAACCTTTTACGCATCCAGAGACAGTATGCAGAACAATTGAATAATATTCTTGTTTTAAAAATTTACATAAATGGAATCACACTGAATAGTTTTTGAACTCGCTTTCTCTCTCCAACAAAAGATTTTTATATATCCCTGCTTATACATATAGATTAGATAAGACTTACTCAGTTATCTGCTTTATATAAGTATCCTATTTTATTGAGAAATGAGATGAATTTGAAGTTCAAATCAGGCCTTTTGCATTATACCATGACTGCCTTGTAAGGTGGTAGAAAAAATAAAATTTTAAAACAATCAATTGCTAATAACAGTTTATATATATATGGTGAGAATATGGATGATTTTTATTTTATGCCTTGTACCTTTCCCTAATTTCCAGATTCCCTACAGTTACTATGTATTAGTTTTGCTATAAGGCAAATTAAAATAGCAAGTTGAATAGTTGGGGTACTTTAACATGAGCAAAAAATGATTCAGAAAATATATATAGCAGCTGAGACTGAGAGTTGAGTACAACCTTGGGAATGTAGAGATTTTCTTAATCATTTTTTTAAAGTTGTGGTGTGTATTTCAAATAAGGGAATATATTGGTCTTCATTCAGTGAGACTGTTCGCATAGAGCTGATCCCATTAGACTTTTATGGGGAACTTAGTGGCAGATATTCTGTCATTTGTTTCCATGCAGATGATTGCAGCTACTTTCTCAATGACTGGAAGGGCCCCTTCCATTTGCAAAGAAGTTGATGTAGTTCTTGGTACCAATTCCCTCGACTTTTTTCCAGCACAGAGAAGAGAGAATGTATATATAAATATATATGTATCTTCACTTTTTCTTGATCTCATTTCCCATAGAATTTTCTTTACTTTAAAAAAATTTTTTCTATGCACTCCCTGCAAAGATGACTAAGTGCTTCCCCAAGTCATCTGTAACTAAAGTAAAAACAGAGAAGCAGAATATTTCCTGACGTTTTTCCTTATCCCTGTAAATGGGCTCAGTTATGTACTTCTGAGATACCTATCTTGGAGGAAACTCTAGATGCATGATATGGTGGGCAATTTTTCCTGCTCTATTAAAATGTTCATCATTCCAGAATGCTGATGAACTATCTTTTAACTTTGTACATTTATTTAAGTGGAGGTTGTAGCACTTGTGCAACTTGCTTCAATAGTGCTGAGAGAACTGAATAATACTAATGGTTGTGCGTGTGTTTTCTATCAGTGGCCAATAACACTGTGAATGAAATAACTCATTCTTTTCTTTAAGTTACTCCAAGTTAACATTAAGCATCTGTATGAAGATGTGTAATTTTCTCCTGGATACCTGGCATAGGTTCATATAGACATCCAAGTCCAACACTGTATTTTCCTCCATTTGAGATGCTTCCTCCTCTCCATCTGTTTATTTGTCTTCTGCATTCTTCCTCCTGAAATCACATAAGTGTGTGTATATGCACACACACACACACACACACACACACACACACACACACACACACACATATTCCCATTTTCTCTACTGGTGGCAGATGTGTTCCTGCTTTCGCCCTCAACAGAATTACATTTGATATTTACATACTGATATTCCAATTATCTATAAAGTATGTGTGAAAAGTGAGGGTACTTCAGATTGTAACCAAGTAACATTTAGTGGTGCAAACTGGTTTAGTGAGAAGGAGCAAATTTTCAAACAACTCTGTTTCATGGAAACTTTTTAAATATGTTCTTGGGAGTGAGTGAATAACAAACATCTCATGTTCAGAAGTCTCAACATATGGATTTTAAAAATACACGAACTTACGTTATTGATAAATGTGCTGCTTAGTGGAAATGGCCTTTGAATACTGTAAATGCTGACAAGTCTACAAAGAAGGGGAAATTTAATTAACTAATAGCATTTTAGTCTGATCATACACCTCCTGTTTTTATTTCTCAGAAGAAAATACAAGCAATTAACTTAGAATAGTTGAGTAGCAGTAAGCCCAAAATATCTGCTATGATAATCTATTTTTGTAAGTGCTCAGAGTTACAAGACGGGCAGTGAAGATCAGAACAGATGATGGCGTTGGTAAAGGAATTATCACTGGTTGAAGGGATAAAACAAAACAACCCTACAGTTTTGGTCTGTTACAGGGAAGGAACAATTGGGTGATTTAAATATAAACTTTAAATAATAGGTTTTGCTGAAAAAAATGAAAAGGAGGGAAGTCAGCATATAAAATTAGTTGGCCTTTCCTTTTCTGTGACTCTGTATAATATTATTATAGGTATCAGGATGTATTATTCCTATGTGGGCAGTCCATAATGCCTATTTTCCTCTTATTATGAAAATTGTTTAAAACTAAGATCCAAAAAAGTCAGGGAAACACAGTTTGTCAGGGTTAAATTAGGGCATTGGACTAGAATTCTAGATTTATATTACATTGCTTTTTACCAAGGCAGAAGGGGAAGAAGCTCCAATAACATATCTTTATTAAATGAAAAAAATTCACGTGGTAATCGGGTATAGAGTGAGCTGGACTATGATCCGTACTCCGTTGTGAGGAGAGAAATACCACCTTTCAAAAACGGAGCCTTCGGAGCCATACCCGGAGAGATGATGGCCCGAGCCCACTGGTCTGCGGCTCCCGCAGCTTTTTGTGAAGTTCCTGGGGTCTCCTCCAGAAGTAGTCACTGAAGGTCTAGGACTCTTGAAGACTGGGTTTCTGCCTTGGCTTGTTTGAAGATCTAACTTTGCTTTTTAGAAGCTTTTTAGAAGAGGGAGAAACAAAATAAATTTTATTGTTGGTTCTTTTTTGGATGGAGGAGGAGGAGCTGTCCTTGGTATCAAATGAAAAAGAGTCTCTTTACCAGCTCCCTGGTTCTCCGCCTGGGTTACAGGAGTCCAGGGACCCAGCAAGCCAGGGAAGAAAAAAGGGTGAATGGACAAGGATGGGTAGAGGTAACTGAAGTTTCAAAGGGCCAGGGTTGATTTGTGATCTTTTATCACCTTGAATTGTATCATCTAGCTATTTCTCTCACATTGCTTACTAAAGATAACAATTTCTTAATGACGTTTAGGAGCATTGTTTAGTATAGAAATGAAAGAAGAATTCTAAGTCCTCTGGAAATAAATAGTATTGACATTACTCTTTGCATTTATTTCTGCTGTGTATTTCAAGAGGCATCCAGATGCCTTCCTTAATTGGACCCAGTTAAGATGGCCCTGATGGAAAATTTAGAAAATTGACCATAGTTATTGAATTACTGAGTCACAGACATGATTAGAAAGAAATTAACACAGCCACCTGACTCTTGTTAAGTTTATAATTGATTCTGGTTATAAAGTTGTCCCAATTAAATTAGTGATGTCCACCTCAAACTCAACAGTCACTAGCAATGTTAAAATGACTTTTATTTACACAAAAACTGTTCTTGCCAATGTTGGTCAAAGAAAACAATCTATGCCTCTTAAATATATGCATGCAAAGAGTGGAATTCTTTTTTCTAGTAATGATTTAGGTCCCTAACATACAGTTCTTCCCCATAAAGAAGAAATCATATGAATTCCAGAAGAGGAAAGTTGGAGGTGACCCTGAAGATCTTTGCCAGCCAACAGTACTGTATTATGTTAATGCCCTTTAAACTTAATACTGGACATCTTCCCTGAAGGGAGTTCGTGTGGCAGTCCATTTAATATGTGGGCAGATTTAACGCTGAGAAATTGTTTCTCATACTAAGTTAATTTATTCACTTAACAAGTATCTATTGTGTGACAATTATTTGGCAAGGATTGCATCAGGGCTCTGTGTTTTCATGGTTAAACCAAAGGCCCTCTATCCTGAAAGAAAGTAAAATAGGAGCTGAAATATCTATACTTCCCACCCACTAGTCCTTGACCTGCCCTGTGGGCTATAAACACAGCTCCTCAAGAAGCTAAAGATCACTATTATATACCTACAGTTTCCTTTCTTCCCCTAGAGAAATACTCATTGTTATTTTGGGGGGAATTCTCGTATGGTATGACCTCATGTCCTTTTGCCATTCCGTGATTCTCCCTTGAGCATCTGAGTTTCTCACTACCCCTTTAGATGTGTTACACTCAGTATTAAGTGTGACTCACCAGGTCTATGGTTATTTTTGAACATGCACTCCTTAAAAGAACTTTGGAAAACTATGTACTCCTATCAACATTTCTAGATCAGCATCTAAAACTTTTTCATCCAAGTATAAATAGTTGTAGTGGATGTAATTTCCAGTACATTGGAGACATTGATTTTAAAAATAAAAGTGTTGCATCATTCTTTTTAATGTATCCAAGGGAATATAAACATCAAGGTGATTTAATACTCCCCATTATCCATTTTGAAACTATTCATGTACATTTGTATTTTGGTGATGATTTAGACTCACTCTTATTTCTCCTTGAAGTCATAATTTTATTTCATTTCCCTCCAAAGAATTTTATCCTAATGTAATATACTTTTTTACTTAATGTTATATGTTAATGACTCTAATTCTTCTCTGCAGTAATGAAATCAATTTAATTTTTAATTTTTTGTGATGATAAGGATTTATGCATTAAAAATTTTTATGACTATACAACACAATAATAGTATCGGTGTACCTTTGTCAAAGTACAAACATACATTTTGATAAATGATTAATAAACAAAAAAGTAAATGTTTTCTGCAAATACTTTTTAAATGAGTTAGATGAGGAGGGTATTTGAATGGATTGATTACTCTTAATTGAATGATTTATCTAATTGTCCTTTTTGCTTCTTTCTTTTTTCTTTCTCTGAGGTGTTTTAAACCTTTGCATAACACAGAAGGCTGTGGGTGAGTGAGAGACAGGTCTTTCTTTTATAATATGGGAAAACGATGAGGGGGTGGAGGCATTAGAGAAGAGCCTTGACCACAGCCACCTTCTCAGGGAGATTGGGTTTAGAAAAGAATAAATATAGATGGTGGTGATCTGGAAATAGAGTGGGAAGATTCAATACTGAGAAACTGTTTCTCATACTAAGTTCATTCATTCACTTAACAAGCATTTATTGTGCACCAATTATTTGGTAAGGATTGCATCAGGGCACTGTGTTTCTTGTGGTAAACTAAAGGCCCTCTACCCTGAAAGAAAGTAAAATAGGAGCTGAAATATCTACGTTTCTCACCTGTTAGTCCCTGATTTGTATTTCTACTGTGTTTGCTTCTTTCAAGGTTTTGTATATTCCCAGGGGCAATTATATTCCAAAGGACCATTACTCCAGGATGTAGTTTAATCAGAAAACAGTACAATAGGATTTTTGTCTTCCTCATTGTAGAAACAATACTTTTATTAATACAACTGAAGATCCCATTCAGTTTTTCAGGGGCCAAATCATACTCCTGATTTATACCAAGCCCACAATTGGTTTATTAAATTAACTTTTAAGTCCTTTTAAAATAACTTTAAATTAACCTTTAAACTTAATATTGAATCTTTTTCAGCTATGCTCTTGCTGAGTTACATCCTTTCTCCATCATGCACTTTTACAAAAGCTTAAACTTATCTCTGTCATATTTCATCTTAGAATCAGCCTTCACTCCAGGCAGTTGTGATTATGATTCTATGTTCAACCTGCAGAGAGAACTTCTAAAGAGCATGGGCATGTATTCCTAGGAACTAAAACATGCAACATTTCCCTAGGATTGTCTTTCAGTAATCAAGATATAGTTTGACTACATTGCTTAAGAAAATATGTAATTTTTGAGATAGTTAATCATGTCAAGAATTGCAAGAGCATTGGACCTGTGTGAAAAGTTGGATCCTAATTTCAGCTCTTCATTCATTCATTCATCTACAAACTTGATTGCCTTCTGTTTGCTGGGCCCTTTGTTAATTACTATGGAATCACAGATGAAGAAGATGATTCTACCTGGGAAGAAAGGACAAAGGAGCTAGACAACCATTAGTAATAGTACAGAGTGGCAAGCACTATGAAGGTATATGCACTAGGCGGTCTTGAAGTGCTCAGTAGAGGCATCAAATTCATATGCAAGGGAGGTGGTCAAGGAAGGCTTCTCACAGTAGCAACCTTCTCGTCTTTGATATTGCTGTGATCTTTGCTGAACCAACAGGCTTCTGGGGTGGTAGTCAGCCCCCACTCCTCCTCATTATCCCATGTGTTTCCTGTCTGGAGTGGTGAGAACTTGTTTCTTCCTCTCCCTGAGTTCTGGGGTGACAGTAGTGGCCTTAGAAATTGTTCTCTTTTATATATTATTTATTATTATCTACTATCTATATATTCTGTGTAAAGGCTCACTTAGAGGGAAAAATGTTACTGCTAGTTTTACCTCTGGAACTTGGAAACTGGTTTTGAACCAGATTAAACCATGTGTATTGTGTTTTACAGTCTTCCCACAATATATCCCATTGAATGTTCACAAGAATCTCGTAATGTAAGCAGATGTATGGAAGAAAATTTTCAGGGTTAATTTCCAACTCACAATTCTCTTTCAAGAATAGTACATCTAGCTTAAAGGAAAAGGCATGTCACTAACAGGATACTAAAATGAGACTTTCAGTCTTGGAGTTTCTACTGTGGACCCAAAGCTGAGGACAATGATAACAAGCCAACCCCTATATTCTAAAATGGGGTTCTAGGTCACCAATGCAAACACTTGTCAAGGGATCATTCTAAAACCATTAGCCCATAGTCCAGCCCCAGGCTTTATTTTTAAAAAGTGAAAGATTAATTTCAGAGTAAGATGGATGGTGGAAACATCTTTGCAGAAAGTTCTTATGGAAGCACAGTGTATTTCTCCTCCTCTCCCTGAACGAAGGGTGCATTAGTGGAACTACTTAGAAAAACATGTGTCCCCAAGGGTAGATGTAGGGATAGGTACCTGATCTCAGCTGGACACACCTGAGCATGGCAGGCTGTCGAGAACTGCCCTGACAACTGGGCATGTGGAAAGGAATTCAGTAGGTGTTCACTAGGGTGACTAACCCCCCTTTCTCCTGCTTTAACATATCCCCCCACTGGGGTCAACCCCAGTTGGAAGCCAATTCAACAAAGGAAGGGTTAGGTAGCTTTGAGCTGCTTGAGACCCAGATCAGAAAGAAAATGGTTCTTAAGAGAGGGACAAATAGGGAAAAAGAAATTCTGACTGAAACACAAGCTGTGGGCACATGTTCACAGTTACTCACAGATGTGGGTGGAAGATGATCAGGCAATTTTGACACTGAGGATGAAAAGCCCTGTATATATACATATTTACATACACACTTTAAATGCTGCAGATTTCATACAAATAAGAGCCAGAAGGTACTAACAATGAGAATTCAGAATATCTGAAACTCTTTCTTAGTTATGTTGGTTAAATCTTGAGCCAACTCCTAAGGTTCTAACATGGACCAAACCCAGGGGAATCCAGCCTTGTTCTGGCTGATGTTGTGAAGCTGGGTGGCTGTATTTCCTCACATGAGTAGGACCCTTGGGGTCCCACTGAGCTAGAAACTCCACATCATCTGATTGCCTTTGGAAAAGACACCTACCATTTACTCATCCCCAGGAATCAGCCAGCTTTTCTGGGCCTGAAGTCCCAAGGATTACCCAGGATGAACCTAACATCACCTGGACCATCTCTTTATTTGACTGAATTCCTGTTCTCTGTACGTGGACCCATGTAAAATTGAGTGGGGAATTGTAAATTAAAATTTTACATTCCTACAATTCTAAGAATTATAGGGATTGAGGATGTCTTGATCATTGAAATCACGTTGCAAACTTGTCTGGCCAAAAGTTTTTGTACAAACCCATATAAAGTTCTAGATTTCTGAAATAAACTTTATCACTCTGTTTAAACAACCAAAGGATATTTATGAGCTCCTAATAGGTGTGCAGGGAAAATATTTTATCAGAAACAGAAGGTTTTCCATTAGCTCCAAGAGAGAAGAGACTTCTTTTGGACACCAGTATTCCCCTTAAATAAACTTGGTTTTTCAGCTATTTCTAACAAATATAATTGTCTGGCCACATCTGAGAGTTTTGACATACCCAAAAAAATGCTAACATAAGTGGGTATATCTAGCATATTTTACAAAATCCAATTAATTCTTTACTATTATATTGTTTTATAGAGTGGGATTGTCTTAGAGCTATTACGCCTATTGGTTAAATTGGGGAATTAAATAGTTTCTCTCATCCAACATCCTAAAGGCATTCCCTAGCAATGGATGCACAGCCAGTGTTCCACGGTGAATTAACATCTAAATTATGCTTTATCAATTAGTCTTGCTGTATGGGTCCATTCTGTGAGCATGGAAAATATTTCCCAAATTCTTTGGTTAACTTCTCAAGACAGTACTGTCCCCATCTTGGTAGGGCATATTGTTTCTTGTGTATTAAAAATATCAGTAGCATGAAGGGGGAAAATTGTACTTTTGCTTAACTCTTAGAGGTTTTATTATTACTCTGCTCAATAAAGAAATCATTAAAAAATACCACTATGCATTAGTTTGGAAGCCTATACTAAATGTCATTGTCAATTTTAACCTTGGAAGCATTTGTCACAACTAAAAATTTAATTTTGTACACTGTCAATACACTGAAAGTAGGCAAATTAATCTACCCCTCTTTTATATAAGCTTTCATCAATTCTATGTAAGGCCTGATGGGCTTGGGATCTGTATACATGTCGTCCCCCACTGACTGGTTTCTGACGTGCATTCATGTATCTGTATCTCAATGACAGTGTCAGAGGAGAATATTAAATATTGCTTCTGAACAATTTAAAACACATCTGAGAGATTTTTAAAGAAAATATTCATCTGTTCTGGAAAGGAATAAAAATATTGTTCATACTCATAGCCAATCAACTGAGTTTGGTATAAGTTTTGGCCAGAGTAATTAGGCTCCAGGTAAGAATATTTTTTATAAATAGAGACTTAGGTTCCAATTGCATTCAGTTCGTGGATATAAAAATGAATACCTAAATTCAGGGGTTAACTTAAAGGTTAAATTATCTTGCCCAACTTACAGCAAGCTCCAGGAGATGCTGGGATAAGCAGCTGTCTACTTTTCCAGCTGAGAGATCTTTTCTGCTAAAGAGCTTTGCCAACAGCTACTGTCCTTCGCTTCCCCTTCACGCTTATCTGGAGTTTTTCTCATTATTAGCCTCCTTCCTTTGGGTTAAGACCTTGAACTTCTGAAAGACTTATGTACAATATAGATACGTCCCAACAGGGTGGCATGCTGAGCCATTCACTTCTTGGCATGCAATTAACACAGAGGGTCCAGAGGAAATAGGATAGTTCATTGGTAGGTTTGGTGTGAGGGATGCGAGAGAGGAATAGGAAGGTAAAAAGGTTGAAATGTGAGAATAAATTTCTTTATAGGAAATGTTGGCATTGGTGGAGAGCCCTCAAGATGTCAAGAAACCAAATTGGGTCATAAAGCCAAATCAGGTAGAACATAATGTGAAAATTTGGTGTAATTAAAATTTTTACCGGCCTTCTGTCTTGTTACCCTTCCTGTAATTTCTTCATTTTGGAGAAATATGCCTCTGTAACTTTAACAAACAAATTTTCCTTATCACTCAGATTGAGAGAGTTTTCCCCAGATATTATGGG
This sequence comes from Manis javanica, assembly GCF_040802235.1. NCBI lineage: Eukaryota > Metazoa > Chordata > Mammalia > Pholidota > Manidae > Manis > Manis javanica. Next base: position 13,396,051 of record NC_133167.1, on the reverse strand, counting down.
GGAATTTGTAATTGATTATCTCCTTGACGCATGGCGTGGCATTTTTTTATTATACTCTCAAATTTAAATATTTGTAATTCATTGGTGACTCTAGAATTTAACAGAATTTAAATTACCACCCGTATTTTAATTTTGTACAATTTTTTAAATAACATTTTATTTTTAAGGAATGTCTGGAGCTTCCTCTACTGTAATTTAAAAAATACAATACAAATAGAACTATCCCTTGACATTGTGAAGGTGGAAAATGGGCAGATTCCTTAACCTAGGGGCCTGATTCTAGGCCTGGACCCCCAACTCATCTGGGTAACTCTGGGCTAAGACCCTTAAACCATGTTGGGATATGTATCAGCTTCCTGCATGAGGGATTTGAACTGATAACAATAATAAGAGTAATAAGAGTAAGAGTAAACATACTTTGAGCCCAAATGCACATGACTGGTAATTGGCCAAGCCAAGATCAGCTAATCTGCCTCCAGAATTCATGCTTTACTGTTTTACTACTTTCTTGGTGATCTCACTGTCTCAGTTCTAATTCTATGATGGTCTAATCCTAGAGCAAGATAAAATGAAAACAACTCTAGGAAACATTCACATGTCTTTTAATTTTTTTAGCAGTAGTAGCAGAGAACTGATGCAACAGGAAGCTTTAGGTTTGCAATTGATGGCCCTCCATTCCATCACAACAGATATTTCAATTTCTCTCATCCTCCTGATAGAAGGCAGTTTTTTTTAAAAGGCTGTGTTTACATGGAAATCTTTATTTACCTTTCATCCAGACTCCCAACGAACAGCTCTAGGATAATACATTCTTTCTCTCACATCTTTAGTTTTCTTTCATGTTTTTAAAGTTCTCCCCCAAGTACTAAAAAGCTTGATGGACAGTGATGGTGTTATTTCTTGCTCTTCGGGCTAGTGTTTGGCAATGAAAAGGACAGGATATGAAATTAAATTGGAAAGACAATATAGTAAGGAGTAATTTGCATAATAGTCAACTGTCTTGTGCTGCTCCAAAGACTGGAAAAATTACAGATGGCTTTGCTGAATTAGGCTTGATGTTTCTGTGTGAATAGTTAGACTTTCTTTCTTTAGGAATCCCACTCTCAAGACTGGCATTTCAGTCTACTTGTCTACCTCTTCATGGCACTGAATCCTGCTCAAGACCACAATAATTGGCTGTTGTCTATGGAGAATTTTCATAGCCATTGGGACTATTTCCATCCCTCAAAATTTGGAATCTAAAATTTCTTAACCAAGGAACAGACTTTCAACATATTACCTAACGTAAGTAGATACAAATGCCCCTGGGAGAAATAATCTGAATTGTTTACAAAGTCCTTCCAAATTATTTTAAATAAAAAGGGTATTTAGCTCAAATGACTACTCCAAAGGTTCAGTCCAGATATGCAAAAGTTGTCATAGGGCTTCTTCATTTTCACCCTGACTTCGGGCTCTCTTTGTGGTGGCAGGATGTTTGCCCATGAAGCAAGGCTGGCATCCTACCCACTCAGTAACCCCAGTGGAATGAAGACTCCCTCTCTAAAAACTCCAGGTCGAATCATCCTGACTCCTATTGATGAATGTGGCGAGAGGGACAGTTCCCAAAGAAAATTACGTGCCTTTACCAAAAGAATGAGTAGCAGGTGCTAGACTTGCAAAAATAGTGGTTGTCTCCCATATAACCTTCTGGCCTAAAGATTCTTCCTCCATGTTCTGCAACCTGGTGGCTCAACTGAAATAATTTTTCTCAGCTGACTGATCAACAGTTGAGCTGAAAATTCCCTGCCTCAGCATTTCTCCAGTGGCCCAACAAGACAACATGCTTTTAATCATCCACTGGGAGAAATGTGACATTTCAATGACAATTTTAGTGTATCAATCCACCATGATTGGTAATGTTCGACCCCTGTGTTATTTGTCACTTTTCCACATCAGCTTTTCTGAAGCCACAAGCTTCAAATGACAGCTTTAAAGGGCGCCTGCTTGTTAATTTTAAAACTTTCAGTAAATAGATAGAAAAACCAGAGCTCAAGACAAAAGAATTTGTCTGATATGTCTAAGCTGTCACTTGTTTCTCAATATCATGTGGGGTAAATGGGTCTTTTTGCCTAGAGAATCTCCACAAGGCTGTCGGTCTAATGAGATGAGTGTGGGGTAGCTCAGGAGAAACAGAGCCCCTGAAACACGAGTTGTCCCAGCTACAGACCACAGATGTGCAGACAGCCTGCAGTGGGTCTGTGCACTGGTGCCAGTTTCCTATGTGACATCATATCACTGCTTCTCTTTTCAACTGCTAAAACACACTACGGAATATGGGATTAAACTAAACACCCTAAACATTATTTGTTATGGCAATGCACAATGGTTGGATATAAAGGGCAGTCCTTTCTAAAATCCAGCCCCTCCCACCCCCAACACACACACACACACACACACACTACACCATATGACACACAGTAGAAACTCAATAAGTGTTCTCTATGTTGAATGAGTGAATGTTACTCATTCATGAGACACACACACACACACACTACACCATATGACACACAGTAGAAACTCAGTAAGTGTTCTCTATGTTGAATGAGTGAATGTTACTCATTCATGAGCTTTCTGAGTTCCTTCTTAGCTTGCTTTCCTCAGTGATGGCTCCTCTTCTTAGTGCCAATTCTCCATCAGAATGCACCACTGTAGCCCCACCAGTTGTTGAGTGCCTGTGCCATTTGGGTTGGAGTCCTTTCAGTGCACATGTATACTATTATAATATTTTGTACATCACTCATGCCTCTTCTTCATCAGACTATCGAATTCAGCCCACTTAAGTGTGCTTTTCTCATGAACTGATCCTCTCTTAAGTCTCTTTTTTAATCAATACTTGCTTATCTTGTGCTCTATTATAACTCTAAGGGGTGTCTGATTTATGCTGAGATGTCAGTGGCCCCTTGTGATGCACTGTTAAGGATACAAACAATGGAGACATAATGCCTGAAGCTAAGACTTTAGTCACTAATGTCAGGCATGATAGCAGATGACAAGAAATTCTTATTTGAGCCTAAGGACTTTCTCTTGTTCATCTGATCAACCCAGTTAGCAAGGTCCTAGTCTTCAGGACACTAAACTAGCTGTCCTCCCATTTCTTCCCTGCTGGGTTCCTGTGACAACCCCCTGGCTCCTCAGCATTAAGAAATGGAATATGTGTGCCTGTGATGATCAGAAAGACCACAGGTGGCTCTGTGGGTGGAGGGAGGAGGTCCCATCATTAATGGCTAAAAAGATGAGACCTGAGGCCTAATGCTTGCATTCAGGAGTATATTCTTTAAACTTTGAAAATTTACCATCTTTGAAACTTGAACTCTCCTAAAACTGCCAGCTGCCTTCATGCTTTTACCCCCAGAACTTCAGCCCTTCCATTATGATTAAGTACAGGCAGGGGAACATACATGATTAACTTTAGAATGGGTATTTGGAGATTCCTAGATATAGAAGAGAACTTATTTTTTAACCTAACAAATTCCAAACAAACCATGAGTACTCAGGTTGAACTCTGTGGGTGGCATCTGCTAGAGTTGCAGACTCTCGAAAGCAAGGGAGAGAGATACCTGTTAGCTTCACATTGCAAATGGTCGAAATGGTATATAAATAGAGCGAATACTGGTGTTAACACATCAGGAGCTAAGTAGCCTTTGCTGATGGGTTAGGCAGCAGACAGTTTGCAGGAGAGGCTCAAGCAATTGCTGCAACCACAGCGACCTAGAGAAACAGGATCCCAAAGTGTACAAAGCGTCTCCTTACATTGTGTTGTCAATGGGCACCTGGGAGCTGGCTCTGGTTCAGATCCTGGACAGAGGCAGGAAACCTAATTTTTAGACTTGACCCAAGGGAGGAGAGCTTGTAGTAGAAATGTAATGAAAAGTTTTCTGCAACCTGTCATCCCTGTGCTTCAGTGGGTGCTCACTGTCTTCCAGGGTCACTTCTGCTTTGTTTTATGTCATATCTACAAGCCATATTCTCAACCATGGCAAACCCTGTTCCTCTCACACTGACTAGAGCCAAATTCCACTCCCTCCAAGGTGGCCTCTAGGAATCTGAACAATCCAATTGGTAGTGACTTCCTCCTCTCAAATATTATACTTATGCCTCTACCATTTTATTCCAGTATTGCCTAAACTTTAGTTATTTTTGTAACAGTTCTATCATGGCTGCCATGTCAATGAACCATCTGGGGCCGTATTTACTCTTTTTTTTTTCAATTTAAATTGGACTCACTTAAAAAAAATTTAAATGAAGTAATTTTAGAAGAAAACATTATACTACTGAAAATAGAAAAGCATTTCGCTTGTCATAAACAGAAGGTATCCATGAAAATAAATAAATACAACAAAAGCCCAGCAAAGTAATTAAATTCTAGCTACACTGGGTAGCCTGAGGCTCCTTCTCTTGAGGATGCAGAGGGAGACAAACTAAGAATGTGAAGATGTCAGGGTCATCCTAGCATGAACCTGTGGCTTTCTTCTGAAAGTAGTCAGAAGGAAGGAAAGTAGAAAGCTTTCTGATTTGATGTTATTTAGCGCTCTGTATTTGCACAGCCTGAACTCACAGGCCTGCCATGGGGTACATATCCACACCTTGAGCCCCCTGTCCTGTAATGTCCTGCCCTATATCGCCAGTTATGTTTAGGCATGTGTTTTAATCTCCCCACTAGTTAATAAGCTCTCTGATGGTAGGACTAAAGATCTTGGTTTCCCTCACTACATGAAAGTTTCTTGATCCTAAGAGGAGTTAGTCAATAAGCTGATTAGAAAGATAAGTAGGGTTAAAAAACACCCTGATTTTTCTTGGTATGATTCCACCTCAGTCAGCAAACACCGAGCAGCTCTTGTGCGGTAGATGCTGGTTGGGTATTGGCATTTGCAAGTGCCGGGCATACAGTGGCGAATACACAGAGAGGTAGGTGGAAAAAGATGTTCTGGCAATAGTAAGATGAACACATCGCATGAAATAGATTTGTTTTGGGGTTTGGCATATGGTTCAAATCTTACTTCAATGCTAAATGCATTAAAATAAATCCAGAAGAAATTATTTTTCCAGAATGAATAAAATAGAATGCAACGTTTTCAAAGATCAGTAGGACCTTTATTTGGTTTACTGGATAGTGTTAACTTTGTCACTTTCCTTTGGGGCTCTGGCGTCAGGAAACTGAAGCTTCTTACATGACACCTGTTATCACTAAAAGGGATTTATTTGGAAATAAGCAATATGCGGGGACATTCCTTAAACCATTTTTTTCAGCAGGGCCATGTTCTTCCATCTATAAACTAAGAATTAAAAATAAACACAGGAATGGCAGACACGAATTGTACCCCAGATGTGTTTCCAGTACTCTCAACATACGCTGATGAATTGAACCCTTATAACAATCCTATGAGTAAGGATATTATTTTTTTATTGCTGTCATGCAGAGTTACCACAAACGTAGCTTAAAACAACACAGATTTATTATCTTACAGTTCTGTAGGTCAGAAGTCAGGGTCGGATCTCACAGGGCTAAAATCATGGTGTCTGCAGAGCTGTGTTCCATTCTGCAGGCGCTAGGGGGAAGTCCATTTCTTCGCTCATCTGGGTTTTGGCAGAATTAAGGTCTTCACTTGTAAGACTGGGGTCTGTGTGTCCTTGCTGGCTGTCGGCGTAGGGCTGTTCCCAGCCTCCAGAGCCACCCACATCCCATGGTTCTCCTCTGCCTCCATCTTCATGTTTTGGGTCTGTCCTGCCTCTTCCGCCACAGCATCTCTCTGCCCTACTCTTCTACCTTCCTCTTCCCCTATAAGGACTCCTGGGATTAAACTGGTCCCACCCAGATGATCCAGAACAATCTTTCTATCTCAAGGTCCTTAACTTTAATCACCTCTGAAAAGTCCTTTTTGTCATGTCAAGTAACATATTCACAAATTCTGGGGATGAGGGTGTGTGCACATCTTTGGGGGGCATTACTCTGCCATTCACAGTAAAGTTCTATTGTTACTCCTTTTGTGCAAGCAGAGGCTGCTCTCTGAAATAATAAGGAAACAGCAACTCATACAGGTTTCCCTTGTTCTTTCTTTTTCTTACCATGGCAGGTGTGTCCTCTACCAAATTTGCTTTCCTCAAGAATCTGACATCCAGGGGTTTGCATCTTACTTGGGCAGTATAGGACAATGTATGTTTAGGAAACATACATTAGAATGTTTAAATGCATTAGAATACATTTGTGAATAAGAAAAAAAAGGCATGCCCCTCTTACAAAGATACTTGAAATGACAGTTTTATCAGACAAGTAATTTTTGCTTTCCAATTACTTATCAGTTGCCATATATGCCATCTAAATTAGGATTTTCCCTAGTGAATTCTAGGAATTTCAGGACCCATCTCTCATTCATCCACCTGACACCCAGGACCTACGAGGAAGCATGGCTGAATCTCTCTACTCTCCTGGTTTGTCCTTTGTCTCCATCTTACAGACGTCTCTTGGAGTTTCATAATTCAGTCTCTCAAACCCGGACAGTGAACTTCAGGAGGGAGGCAACATTATTTGTGGGGTCTGTCACCATATTTTCATCACTAAGCACAGAGCCCACCCTAGAGAAGTGTGGTTGGCAATTCCTGCCTGGCTCCAGTGACACCCTGTTGTGTTCACCTCTTGTGTTCACCTCTACCCTTGAATGTGGGAAGGACCTTTTGCCTCACTTTTAACAATAGTATTTGGCCACAGTAATAGGAAGTCACATCAATGATTAGGTTACCAAAGATTTTTACTCTCTCTCTTGTCTTCTTGTTTTATCTTGTCAATGCAACAGGCTGCCATGTTGGAGAGGCCCATTGAGCAAAGGACTCAAGCTGGTCTCTGGGAAACAGCCTGCAAAAAACTTAGGGATGCCAACAACCACATGAGCTTAGAAATGCATCCTTTTCCAGTCAAACTTTGAGATGACTATAGCTCCATGACCCCATACTTAATAGCCCATAAGAAGTCCAGAAGCAGAGTACCTGGGTAAGCTGTGCCTAGACTCCTGACCCACAGAAACTGTGAGATAGTCAGTGTATATTAATGTATATTATATTAATTATATATATTAATATATATTAACATTAAGTCACCCCAGTTTGGATAATTTGTTATATAGCAGCAGATTGCTAATTCAAGTAGGCAACTCAATATGTATTTGAGGAATGGTTGAATGAAGAAGGCTAAGCAGAGATATTTCCTTATTCTTTGCCCATTTCATGGAGGGTTTGTGATGGCAGTGCGGAGTCTGGAGTTGAAGAGGGTGGGGTAGCACTGTAGTTGGCCCTAGCTAAGCTACTAGTGCAATTCAGATTTGTACACCTCAGGAATCCTAAAATGTTCCATAGCTTAACTACTTTCTTCTATACTTAAAGCAGAGCATCCTCCATCAAAGGGATTGAAATCAGATGCAATCAGTTTTCAGCAGCAGGCTGCTGCCTCCCTTTCAGTTTGTCCTCAGATTCGCATATTTCAGGCAAGACTGTGTGGCCAGGAGGACCCTGCAGACTCCAGCTATTCGCCTGTCGGCAGAGCTTCCTGCTTGTTTGATGTGTTTTGTTTCCTCTGCCATGAATCAGTTCATTACTCCCCATTTTCTGGTGTGATTAACTGTATGATGTTAGTGAAGACTAACTCTGAAACACTTCTTGGGGATGGAGAGAGGTATGACTCATTTTTTTCTAACAATATGTGTATTGATCGTCCAAAGGACAAGACCAGTACGTTAAAAACCAATGTATCATTCCCATCATGGACAAAGACTTAAAATCAGATCTGTGGGATGCAGTTGAAATGGAAAAATGTCAGCTATAGTGTTTATTAATACAGTCCTTGAAACAGAGGACTAGAGCCTATGAAAGGTTCAGCTGGAATTTTAATTTAGGATTTCTTTCCAACTTGGCTTAGTCTTGAATGGTCAAGCAATTTGATGCAATAAAAAGGTTGAAAGACTAATTGGGGGAGTGGATTGATGTCCAAACCCCATGTGAAGAGCTGAGGACACTTGTTTAGTAATTTACACACCCAGCAAAGCAGTTCCTCTGGCTACAGACAAAGCAGCAGAGCAGAAGCAAGCATTAGAGTAGAGACCCGTTCTTGCATGGCCAAGCCACCAGTTTCTTCTGAGATCATTGACTCTATTGCACAGATTTTTCTCCACCAATCTGAAACTTATCAGTTCTTCCTTTGACCTCCAGTTCAGCATCATAGCTGTGGATGAGACAAGGATCATGGATGTAGTCACAGTAGGGTGAGGGCTTCTGGAAAAAGCAAGGCAGGATATTTACAGTCAGAGCAATATAACTACATGCAAGGAAACCCCCCTACCAAAACTCTGTGTTAAACATTAAGCTCTAGAGTCATTCTTCAGTGAGATCAGTTAATGTTCCCCAGATAAAGAAGAGTAGCACATGTTTTTATTATGCTAATCATTTGTAATAATCATGTGTAAGATTCACCTTAGCATGCAAAAGGCCCAGGCCTATGTGCTGTCCTTCCTCCTTCAGACCTGAAGAGGTAATTTGCAAACTGGGCAACTAATTTAGCATGCAGGCCCAGCTATAAACAACACAGTAGAAGGCAGGAAGGATTCCACTTTAAAGATAAGATTGCATTTTAACACCCAGGAAGTTGAGAAGTAAGATCTTACTCTTTAGCAAACAATACCTCAGCCCACCTTGGGGGCTGGGCAGGCAGCCTTGTTTGATATGCTCCCAGACCAAGACGGGGGAATCTTGGAGAGAAATCAGAGCAGGAAGTTCCTTGTGTTAAGTTAATTTCAAATTCTCAGGGACCACTTAACCAGCCCACACCCCTGAGCCTTTATCCGGTTCCCCAAAATCCTCAACTGCCTATAAAACCACTAGACAACGCATTACCACAGGCTCTCTTGTCCCCTCCTGGCCTGAGCCAGGAGCTCTTTCCTCTCACTGTTTCTCGATAAAAGTCTCCCTGGCTCTCCTACCTTGGGTGTCTGCTAAGTTCATTCTTTGACTCCGCAAACAAGAACACCGGCGTCATGGAGAGGGACACCTGATTCCTCAAACTTAGGGGGACACTTCGTAAAAAATAAAACTTGAAGACAAATACAGCAAAACAGCTAATCTGATTTTTATTTTTATTTTTAAACTGTGCTTTTTGCTTGAGTCATGTCAGAGTAATCTGGAAACAATTACGGTTGACCCTTCAACAACATGGGTTTGAACTGTGTGGGTCCATATAACTCCGGGAGAAAAACCCCAAAGCAAAATACCTTTGCAACAGAAATCAGTCAAAGGGAGAAATAAAGTGGGAGAAACCTGCTTTTTTCTTACAAGCAGTCACCCACTTCTGCTCTCCTGTGTCTCTCTCAACCCTGCTGCCGAAGAAGGCACCCCACCCAACCTCTCTGGTCCAGATATGTCCTCTCTCGCCCTTGTAATTACCTATCAATATGGAGATGGACTAAGGCCAGGTGAGAGATTCTGGAAATATGGCAATTTTACCCACAGTCCACTATACATGGATTATCTTCAATAAAAATTTGGAAATTTCTTTTAGAGATTGGTGATAATTTGAAAAAACATTTTCTTTTCTTTAACTTACTTTATTGTCAGGATACAGTATAAACATATGTAACATAAAAAACATGTTAATAGACTGTTTACATTATCAGTAAGGCTTCAGGTCAATAGTAGGCTATTAACAGTTGTATTTTGGGAGTCAAAAAATTATATGTGGACTTTCAGTGCCCCCGTCTGTTGTTCAAGTGTCAGCTGTAATGACAGTAGACATTTCCTTCAGAAAAATTTTTTCCCTTGTTTAATTATTTTTACCCTTATCCATGAACTCCTTTCTTGTAGTTTACCAGAAAGTCCCTGAGATAAAGGGAGATTGGAGTCCTCCAAAACTGGAGAAGTTGACTTGAAATGGGTAAGAGGAAACATTTGATCACTGATCCTTTTGGCCGTAAGTCCAACAACACAAGGGTGGTGGGTCAGGACTTAGCTCTTTGTCAATGTTTTCGCTTGGTATAGTCTGACTTTTTTTAAGGCTGGGGATCAGGGGCCATAGTCATGTGCCTGGAGAATATACTAGAACTGTAAGGAAGTGAGAGAAGGAATGTGTGACTATCAGAGCAGAAACCCCTGCCCAATATTTCTACTTTCACTAGGGCAGGTGGATGAGGCAGAAGGTTCTCCTTCTAGACCCTCCTCACCTGAGGGGCTGGTCTCCTTCACCATTAGAGTATTTCCTTCTCCCTCTGTTAGCAGTGGTCCAAGTGGGGCACCACTAATCTTTATGGGCAATGTACCGGAATCTATGGGAGACGTAAGGATAATTTAGGCCACGTTTAATGAACTTCTGCATTACCTCCCTCTCGCCCACCTTGACACACCCAGAGGGCTTCTGCCACCTCGGCTCCTCTGATAATCACTGAAGCCCTCTGTGTTGGAGAGGGGGTTTTAGGTCCATCCTATAGCTGAGAACAGAAGACAAGTGGTTTCCTACATACATGCAGCTATGTTAGAGGGTCGGCAGTGAACCCGGGCCATCGGCAGCCAGGGGAGAGTGAGGGCTGGGACTGAGGTGACGCAAGCAAGGCACTCACGCTGCACCAGAAAAGTCGGTGACCGAGGTAACTGAAGTGTTAATGTAATATTTCTAAAAATCAAAAATGTCAAAATTTTAAATAAAGAGAGGTTCAGCCTGAATGACTCTTCTCTTTTGCCTCAGGCTCCTGTGTGCCTGGGGAAGGCCCTGGTTTTTCACCTCCTGTGTCCTCCCAGCCCCGCAGCACTCCAGATGGCCTGCCGGTCCGCCCTGTCCTGCAGCCAGTCCTGCGGCTCGGCTCCACAGTGGACTGGACAGCCTCAGGAAAGAGCAGCCTCTGCTGTTGCTCTGGCCAGCTATCCCGGCCTGGCTAAGCAGGCCTCACCCAGCTGCAGAACAGCTGAGGAAACCTTTACGGTTCAGGACAAATGTAATTCCTCTTTCTAGCAGTGTGAGTCAGAGGTGAGGTGGTATGCCTTCTCCGTCAGGAGGCTGTGCTCACTGCTCTGAGGCCCAGCACCTCCCAAGCTCCTACAACTAGGAGGAAGGGAGCCGATGGCCCCAAGTCCCTCCTGTCTGCAGGGCACTATGTGACACAGCAGGGTGGCCAAGGGCACAGCCTCTGAAGCTGGACTGCTGCAAGTTCTGGTCCAACCACTTTCTAGCTGTGTGGCCTTGGGTGAATTATTTACCCTCAAACAGGATGCTAATAGGGCCCCCCTTGGAAGATTAAGATGGAGAAATAATACACACAAAATGTTAGCACACAATAAGCAGTCAAGAGTGCCAGCCATGACTATTGTGATTTTGTTTTAGGCTCTAATGACTCAGTAAGCTGGTGGTATTACGACCAGAAATAGTAAATGTAAGTAATTTGCTTAAGACATTCAGGAAAAATAGGAGACAACATTTGAATTTGAATTTTCAGAGTAACACAGAAAACATTTGATTATTTTAAGAGGCTAGAAATGTGCTTTCACTCAGTTTTTGTTTTGTTCTGTCTGTTTGGAGGCTGTTCATGCTTACATTTTATTGCATGGGTTTTTTAAAAATCATCCTTAACTAATAATTTGGATCAAAAGCTTACTTTACCTTCAAAAATCTGAATTGCTTCTAGTTCCAAATGCCTGTTAAAGAGTATTGTTTTTAGTCTTCTACAGACTTCTGTGCTTTTGAGATTGCTAATACACTGGGCAACACCTCCTCTCTCTTCCCTTGCTGGAACCCTGGACTGACCTTGAAGTATTGTATGTTCATCAACCACCTGCTCCAGAAATCATCCCTAAATACTCTTGTGCAGTGCAAGATACAACCAAGAGGCTCTCTCCAGCTACAGAGAAGTGTTAGTCTTGTTCTCTATTTCTCTTGACATATTCTACTCTGCCTGCAAGTCAAGCAAATTAAAAACATATATTAAAGAACTTGAAAAATTACATAAATGAAAATAATTAATTTCCTAAATGACACCCTAGGATGAATCACTTAAGAACCTATGCAGTTGAAGCTATGTGGAAGAGAGAGGCTAGGATGGGGGACAGATTCTGCTCCTAAAAGGAAAGTTCTGCTATAAATCACTGTCCCTTTGAGAGGGAGAAAGATTGATTTTATCTGTCTTCTGGTAATAGGTATTTATATACCTATCCATCTTCTTGTGAAATTCTGTTATTCCTTCCAGGGTTTAAATTTGGGCAATTCAGGTTTTTTTTATTTTTTCTGTTATTAAATAAGAAGTAATGCTACTTTTAAACATGAATGCCATTTTAAATGTTCCATAAAGTAAAAAGTTTAATAATTTGTTCCTAAGTAGGAGAAAGAAGAGTTGAGATAGCAAGATTTTTGTATGTGTGGTTTTTTAAATTGTGGTAAAATCCACATAATATAAAATTTACCATTTTAATCATTTGAAAGTGTAAAATTTAGTGACATGTAGAACACTGAAAATGTTCAGCAACCATCACGACTACTGAGTTCCAGAACATTTCATCAGCCCAAAGGGAGCCCATTAAGCCATCAATTCCCTTTCTCCCCTCCCCCAGCCCCTGACCACCACCAATCTGCTTTCTGTCTCTTTTTAGGAATTTGCCTATTCTGCATATTTCAAAAAATGGAAATAGGTAACTTTTTGTCTAGCTTCTGTCAGTTAGCATAATGTTTTCAAGGATCATCCGTTTCGTAACATGTAACAGCACTTCATTCTTCTCTATAGATAAATGACATTCCATTGTATGGATGTATCACAGTTTGCTTATCCACTTGTCTGTTGACGGACATTTGGATGGCTTTCACCTTTTGGCTATAGTGCATAGTGTTGCTACATACATCTGTGTACATGTTTTTGTTTGAACACATGTTTTCCATTCTTTTGGATTTATACCCAGGAGTGGAATTTCTGGGTCATTTGCCAATTCTTTGTATAACTCACTGGGAACTGCCAAACGGCTTTCCACAGGGACTGCCCCATTGTACATTGCCATCTAACAGGTTTTTAAAATAATTAATAGCACAATTTTTGAAAATTGAGATATATCTACACAGAAAAGCATATATGTTTTCCAAGGACAGATACTTGTCTACGATAAATCTAAAACCATGGGTCACTCAGACATGGACATTTCAGCCCTTACAATAAGGTCTCCAAGAACAAAGTAAAACTAATCCATTAGACTCCACACTGTCCCTTATTGAGGGTCTAATCACGGTCAAGATCAGCCAAATCTCTTTGCTCTGATTTTCAATCACCAAGCAATCTTCTGATGCCTGATAGAATTTCCCAGGCATTTAGTTATCAGAAAAGTCAAGAAAGGGGATGCTCCTGGGACATGGATGCAAACATGTCATTCCTAAAAAAGTATCCATATCTCCAATCTGATTTATCTCCCAGGCTCTCATGAGATGGGTTGTTATAAATCAGGCATCCAGAGCTGAGTCAACCATCCCCAAGTGAACTGCCAAATCATACATGGTTTATTTTTTCCCCCTTTTTATGTTTTCACATGTCTGAAATAAATAGCTTTTTTACATTCCATGAAGTAATTTTAAGAAAGCAAGGCTCAGATGTTTTATCCTGGGCCTAGTGATCCCCATCAAAGTTTACTGAATTTGTGAGGCCAGGAATAAACAAGACCTACCCTGGCCTTGATATGTCATAGCATGTGGATTATTTGCAAAGACCTGTCGCCTATCCTCCAAACACATGCAAACACTTACCCCTGTCTTCAGTAACCTCACCTCTGTCACCTGGCTGACTCCTCTACTCATTCTTCAAGACTCAGCACAGTCTCCTTCCCTTACATCTCCTAATGGGCTAAGTGCACAGCCTACAGACCCATAGTACCCTCTACGTGTTTCTGTGTCCAATCCAAAATATCAGGAGGCCTAATTTTCAACACACTTCCCTAGAACGTTGTTCTGTTGTACTCCAGAGGCTATACTTAGCAACTGACAAATGTGTGTCTGGGGAAAGTCAAGATGGAGAGTGGGACTGACCTAGGGAAACCTTGTCTCCAACACTGAAAGCAATTCACAGCATCAGCCCAATTTTCTGTGAGTCAGGAGTGTGTCTGTGTATGCAGGTGGGCTTTTATTAGCCAACATAGTCCTTGATGGAAATTTTTGCTCTAATTTTTTTGTTATGATTACATCAGACAAAATCACCAAGTTCTTGGCTAAAACATGAGCCACAAAAGAAAAATCTAATGACCATCTTGCCTACTTGATTTCAAACTGGGGCTCACACACCTTGAGAGGGACACAAAAACTTCACAAGAGTTACCTGAGCGTGAGTAATTTTAAAGGCATTAATTTCCAGATATACTTGGCATCCTAACACGGACCTGCCTGAGAATAAGCTTGTGGTCAAAATGTCTAGTGCTTTCTCCGTTCTCACCTTCCCTTCTCAAAGCCTCCTTTTTGTTGCTTTTGTCAAAGAAAGGCATACTACCCATCCATCCAGCATGTTTTCCACAATTACACTGTACTTTTGAATGTACAAACCCCTAAACCAAAAATAAATGTCCAATCTGAAACCGTGCTGCCCCACTTTGTATTTTTCCTTGTCTTATGAAGGATTCTTCGAAGAGCAAAGTATGCAGTCAGATATGGGACATCTTGATTCATGTTGAGATGTTCAGGATTCATGTACACTCAGGAAGGGGAAGGCAGGAGCACTGTTTTCCCTTACAACCAACCCTCTCCCCTCCTTTCCCCTGGCTGTTGTCTCAGAACGTGGGGCTGTCTGCGGGGAGACCCTCTCGAGAGTGAAAGAAAGACAAAATTATTGGTGAAAAGTACGGAAGAGCCTCGCTCCTTATTTCATCGTGGCAGGACACCATGTTTTATCCATTAGTGTTAAAATGAGTGTTAAGAAATCAGTTGGTTGTGATGGGAAAGCATTTCAACACAGTCATTTAAATTGCAAAGAGAAGGTTAAACTTTTCCTGCCAGAAAACCAGTCTTGATTTTGCTGATAATGAGGACTGGCTTCTTCAATTAGATTAGATGATAGATGTTGCCTATAAGTTGAATGAGCTAAATCAGCAGCTCCAACGTTATGAAGAAAATATATTTAAAACAGAGAATAAGACAAATGTGGTTTATCAAAAATATTGTACTGCCAAAATGTCGTGAAACATTTCAATGTTCTCCACCCTTTCTGATTGTCCTGCAGTAAACAGTTTCTCTCTGAAAGAAGGCATGCATGAAGTCACTCTTTCATTAAAAATGTTCATATGCATTTATATTGGTTGGTAAATATTTATCTCTCTGAATACTAGAGTGGTCCTTAGCTTAGGGATCTCCCCTGGGACCTGAGACCTGTAAGACTTCATAATCCAGCACCTCTAAGATTAATGTCTTGCATGACTAGGGGTCTGTAGGACCCTGCTCTAGCACTAAGGCCTTCATCCAGTCCAGTTGTATTGGTTGATTGCATACCTTACTATAAGTTAATATTTGGATAGCACTTCTCGTCATAAGTATAATTAGTCATCTTACAAATCTTAGTAAAGCTTCTGTAGTAAACTGAGAAATGACTCCAAAGCTGGATAACAACTAATTTTGCAAGTCAGTGTGTTCCCAATTTTTAATCTATTTCAACACACTTGAAGGAGCTGCCAATTAACTGATCATGAAAACAATTTTGATGAGATATCACTGTGATTTTTAGCATGGAACTATGGTAGGATTTGAAAAGCTGGATGAAATTGTTCCAATAAAACTACCATTCTCAGTTATGTATTTTTGAGAGCAGTGTTTCTCAGAGCTTACATTCCCAAAAATGAAAAATAGAAATAATACTGATGCTAAGCTACAGTTTGATCTATAACTAACAATTCTCATCTACAAACATAGGAACAAATTAGGGGGGGAAAGCCTCATCTATTTATCATTAACAAATGCATTAGAGTAGAAATTTACTTTATAAACATAAAATTATGCTTACAATTATCAAATTGTATAGTGTGATTACACAGTTTTGAGCAATCATGTGTTTCTAATAACTGACATGACAATTCAAACCAAGAGAAAAAATGGAACACATAGAGCCTTAGAGCCATTGGAGAAAATGAATTTCAATTTACATACATATTGTTATTGCAAAGGAAACATACAATGATTGAAAGAAGATTTCTAAACATAAAATATATAATTATTTGGGATAAAATTCCTTATGGAAAGTAGAATGGAAATAAAAGCCAAAGATATAAAGGAATTATATAATATTTCTGCTTTTTAAAAGTTTCTTCATGTATTTGAAAATAGATGATGATATGGGATTTATATTCTACAAGATACATGTAAAAGCTGGTTTAATAAATTAATTTTTGTCCATACACCATTGCAGTGGCCTATCTGCTGTTATCTTAAACACGCACTGGATTTACAGAAAGTCATTTCTTGGATTTCTGAAGCACTGCTGTGGTTCCTACTCCACATACAGCCATGAATCAGGGCCACTCAGCTTCAAGAAATTCTTTTAGTGTAGTCTGATTCCTTGTTTTTCCTAAATAAAACTAAGGTTGAGGGAAGCTAGTCATATTCATGTCATACAACTGAATGTGATTGACGCGGTCTAGAATCCAGGTCTCTGACTTTGGACCTGGTGCTTGTTTCTTAAATTATAACCAACACATTGACTTTTCACTTCAATTACGGTTTTTTGAAAAACAAACTATGAGCCAAACTAAATCGAGTTTTTTAAAAGTCTAATATAAATTAAAACCAAACATTTTTAATTTCAGTGAACTATTTAATGAATCAGATAAAAATATTCTCTGACATGAAGCTAATATTTCATTTTTTTTTTTTTTGGAGTGTCTAGAGTAATAGCAAAGTCTTTGAGAAACCTGTGGTTTCCATGTAAAGAGCAGAAGCTTTGGAATATATTCCTGGGCTCAATTTTTAGTTGCTTAGTTACCAGCTGTGGGCTTTGGGGCTGGTTACCAACTCCCCTGAGTTTGTTTCCTATACGTGGAAAATGGAGATAAAATCTCTTCCTGGTGTGGCTAAGGTTAAGAATAAATGAGATTATGCATGTAAAGTGAGTAGCATGATATTTGGCATGTGTTAGGAAAACAAAAATATTAGTTTTCTTCTAAAAATATTTCTCCCTATTTTGTATCTCTAATTCCTAACACACTTATCTGTTGTGCTATAGAACCTCACGTCCTTGATAGCTCCTGGGACAATGTGAGCAGCCTATAATTTAATGGACTAGAGAAGTGATTTTCCAACTGTGAGCCATAGGAGCTCTATGGATATAGGGGGAGCAGAGGAGATGGGGGCTTGGAGGAAAATAAAGTGTGGGGCTCCAGTTCCTTCATTTACAAGCGAAGCTCTGTGTGTCTCCTGCAAATGCCAATGATTGTGTTGGGGAGAATACTGCCCTGGGCTTCATGGAACGTTTGAATTGGGAACCGCTGGAGATGCTGTCCTAAGCCCAAGACATCGGTGCTTGAAGGTGGGAATTTCTGGTACTGAGCCTCTATTTGGAGATGTTTTGAGCTGGGCTTAGAGGTGAGGATGTTTGGCTGAAGTCAACAGTAAGTAGTGATCTCAGAGTTGACTCACAAATGCACGTATGGAATATCCATGGAACATGAGGCAATTTAGGATGCAGATGAGCAAAAGAAACTCAAGTATTTTGACAACAGTCATGATGAGTTTAGTAACTGACCTTCAATTCTAAATATGGAAAGGGATGCTTGCTCTCATTCTCCACCCTGTCATTTACTGTCTATTTATTGGGGCTGTTTCCTGTGTAGCTGAAACATCATTCCAGTTATTATCCCCATTTACTAGGCAGAAGGAGAGGGATTGAAGTTGGTCTGTTTTCTATTCTGTTAACTGGGAAAATGATGTCCTAGAATTTTAATAGAACAATTTGAATTCCTCGTTAACTTATTTTTTCTCTATGGCTTTAGAAATATTCCCATTTTGTCCTTTTTGTAATTGTGTTGTTGACATTTTGTATAACCTTGGCCTTTTCAAAAAGATGAACTTTTGTACTCTAAGAAAAGATAATGAAAACATTAAATAGTAATAGACTCATCATTAAATCAGCCATGAGAGTGAGTGTGACCAGGGTATCCAAGCCAAAAAGAAATTCATCAGCAGACTTTGGACAAAACACGTTCCCTTCTCCCTTCACCGTAACGTACTCTAAGGAGGGCCCTTCCCATTTCAGTACCTACTATGGATGCTTCCCCATCTCCTTTTTGATGGCTCTTTGGTATTGAGGAGTGATGACTATTATATTCTTTTTTGTTCTCATTATTTTTCCTCTGCCATTTCAAAGTTATATTTCCTGTTGCAATATAATGATTTATATGAAATATGTATTTGATCATTCAGATGACCAAAAGACCAGATGTATTTGGTCTTCATCTGCAGTTCCTGAAAATGTTTCTGAGCCATGAATGTGAAGTGGTGTCTTGTTGTGTGAATGAGAAGACTCTTGGACCCTCTCCCAAAGGGCCAGGCTCATTGCCAGGGGGACCCACCATGTGATGAAAGGGTTGGAACTTCCAGCTCCCCAACAACGTCTGGGTTGAATTAGCCCATGACCAATGACTTAGTCAGTCATGGCTGTGTAATGAAGCCTCCATAAAAACCCAAGAGAATAGTGTATTTTTCACTCAGTCAAGCTCAAGCCACCTGCCACACAACATGCTATTAAGTTGAGAGACAAGTTGTTGAGGCAAGCAAGTTGACTTTATTCAGAAAGCCAGTAGATATCAGACTAATGTCCCTAAGCACCATCTTAACTCAGGGTTGTTTGCAAGTTTCTTTTATGTTAGGGAAAGGGGGAGGGAGAGCAGCCCAGGGGGTGACTGAAGGCTGCAGACATCCGGGCTCCAGGAAGGGTCCAAGGAGAGCTGAGAAACTGTGTCATTGGTTAGTTAACTCTCACCAACCTAGGTCTCCTCAAGATGTTCCTAAGAGTCTTTGAAAAAGCATCATTATTTTCATACATATTTCCCTATCTCCTGGAGGATGCAAGCTTCAGGGAAGGCATTATTTGAAGAAATCTCAAACTCTAAGCAAATTTCCTTTTGAGGATCAACAAGCCTGTGTGCAGGGCTGCAGGGCTGAGCAGAAGTCCTTTTCCTTTTTTTTTCCCTTTTGGTCCAAAGGTTAAGTAAGGCAGCAAAGGAGATAGATGCAGTATTGAGGCAGAGATGCCAACTTTTTAACTTGGGTGCTATTGGTCTCTTTTACCCTCTTTCCCTTTGGGGAGAGCTTCCACACTCAGGGAACCGGAATGCTTCCAAGCACCTCCAAACCAGGCCCCAAGCTCTGCTAGGATAAAAGCTCCTCTGTTTTGGAACTTATCCTATGTAGCCCTTCATCTGGCTGTTGACTTTCATCCTTTATAACATCCTTTACTAAACTGATAAATATAAATGTTTTCCTGAGTTGTGAACTGCTCTAGAAAATTGATCAAACTTCTCAGGGGAGGTAGTTGGAACCTCCAATCTGTGCCTGTTGGATCAGAAGCACCAAACAGCAGTGTCTGCTACGGGGGTGGAGGGCGGTCTGGTAGGACTGAGCCCCGAACCTGTGGAATCTGATGCTATCTCTGGGGAGATACTGTCAGAATTGAGTTGAATTCTCAGACACCCTGATGGTCTCTTGAAAATTGCTTGGTGGCCTGAGTGGAGGAAAAACTCCCTCCCAAACCCCCCAGCACACACACACATTAGAATTGGGTGTCTAAGAAACTTAAAAGACTTTTCTCAGTTCTTTAGAAAGGTGATTTTTTTATAATGCTAATTCTCTTCTATTTTTGCAGAAAATCTAGATCCCTAAAAATGAAAAACCCCTCTGTCTAGTTACTTCTGGGATTTTCTAAGAGGTGTTCCATGTGTTGGCACAAACAAGTAGGCTCCCGTGCTTTTTCCTATCTTGTGTACTCCTCTCTGTATACTTCGGGCTGCTAGGTTGGGAGAATTCTTCTTGCTCCTGAGCACTTGGAAGGATTGGGTGGTCCGAAGCCATATCTATTCCTTAAAAACCAAGGTTCCAAGTTGGTGACACTAACTGTTCTGGGCCTGCCTACCACCGCCTACACTGAATGAGGTGTGTGTGTGTGTGTGTGTGTATGTGTGTACGTGTGTGGTTGTACTAGCATAGTGGATATGGGGAAGCAACAGGAGGGATGGCTTTATCTCTTTTGGGGGGAGCACTTTTGCATTCATGTAATGTCTCATATTTGGGGTGCTTTCTTTCTATTTTTTCCCTTCTATGCTTCTGTGTAATGAGGAAGCTGAGCACAAGGTCTCTCATTACAAAATGAGTATAAAATTGTCTTTTGGAAACCAAACCAGAACACTAGCTGGAAAACAATGCAAACTCTGGATGGAGGAAGTAATGCTGAAAGGATCCGGGAGCAAACCCAGGTGGAGATGTGCGTCTGGTGATGAGCTGGAGCCATCGGCTTGAGCAGGAGCGCAGAGGGCGTGCTTAGACAGAGAAAGCTGAGGGGATTGCATGAAGGGGCTGTTCACCAAGCACGACCAAGATTCAAGGAAGCCAAGTCCAGTCCAGTACCTCACGGCTGGTAGGAGTGAGGGGCAGCAGACACCCCTAGGCCTGAAGGGGCCACGTCAGTGGCTGGAAACTGGACAGAGGAATCATAAGGAGAGGGCCCTCTGACGGGAGCCGGCTTTGGACAGACAGATGCAGCCAACCCACAGTGAGAAGCCTGGAGGAAAGCAGGGAATGAACTGTCACCTCACTCTCCTTCTGCCCTCTTATCTTCTGCTATTGCCTCAAGAAAATCAGAAAAATTGAAGAGAAGACAAGGGAGCCATTAATATATAACATATATAGACCAGCCTCTCTGGGCATGGAGCAGGGTGGAGAAGGATGGAGCAAGGATGAGGGGAAAGGGGGCTTCTAATAGGAGATATTTAGCTCTGGCATTCTTAGTCCAGTTTGTAAGAACATCAGGCGTTAATGGAGACCTTAGCAACTGACTATCAGAGAAGCAAAGAGATCCCGATGGGGAAAGGCTACAAGAGGTCTTCTTTGTGACACTTACAAATATTTGCCCTTATGAGGAACCCAGTAATCTTCAAATTAAGAATGTCTCCCCATCGAATGATCACCAAAAAGTCAGGGTAAAGCAAGGTTCAAAGATGATTTTATCCATTTTACAATTAATGAAACTGAAGCAATGGTAATTCAAGTGATATACCAAACAAGGAGAGTGGCTTTTCAATTTTCTAACTTCTTCAGTGTTTTTTACTTTTGATTTCTATATATATTTTGCTGCACCATTCTCAGAGGATAAAATTACGTATTTATTGGAAATTCTCAACTATCCAAATTTCAAAAAGTACACAGTATAGAAGACTAGCTCTTACACTAGCTTCAGTACATCAGTGCATCCATAAATAAAGCAACTGGAATCCAAAAGCTTTGAGAAGTGGTGTAGATCTTTACTACAGATCTGGTTTAGGTCAGAAGCAAAGGCAGATGAGAATTGCAATGCATAATTCAAAGTAAAATCCATCCAAAATCCTGATTTCCAACTATCAACCCAAATTCTACCAAAATCTCTCATTTATCTTTGTAGTCAAACAGGTAGAAGTGAAGGCTTCAAAGATGTCTATAGTAAAGTTTAATAGTTTGTCTGTGTCACATGTACGAGAGTCATTAATAGCACTCATGGCTTCAGTACACACACTAGGCCAAAATAATCATAGGTTGGTTTTACTTCCTTGAAGGTTTTGCTGAGTTAATAATGCTTATTGTTGGTGTTTGTCTGTGTGTGTGTACATTTTTCCTAATTCTTGGGATCAAAAAGTACTTTTCTTTTTCCTTTTCCTTTTTCTCTCTTATACAAGTATCTGTAAGTAGCTGAAACTTGATGTGAAATGGTAGAAATACCCAGCGTTTTTAGTCCTAATCAGATCACTATCATAAAATCCATTTAAAAAATGTCAGCTTATCATCCATGGGCAGCTGTCTAAAGAAATTACAAGCTGTTTTCCTTTTCCTTTTCCTTTTTAAAGTAAGGGTTAGACAAATCTTTGGCATAAGTTTTATTAGCAGAAGAGATGTTTAGTGACTAGGCAGAGACTGCAAAACTCACTGAGGGAGATTTTAATATGCTGCTTTATTAATTTCAGTATGTATTCAGTTCATGTTTTAGGAGTAATGCTTATTTTATCAATTTCATACTGCCAGGAAGAGTCTTCCAAGGAAAATTGTACAGTCGTTTATTTGATTGAAAAAGAGAATACATGCAAAAACAATTTGAAAAACAGTAAATAATTCCTAAGAAGCAGTATCATGTAGCCACTAAAATCATAAAGACCACTTTTTATATGATCCAACTTTAAAAAATCAAAGACGCGCGCGCGCGCACACACACACACACACACACACACACACTCTACTAGAAGGAAATATTTTTTAAATACTATAAACCATATTTAATGCTGATGATAATCTTTTTTCCAATGAGTATGTGTTTTGCAATAACAAAAGGGAACATCATTTATTCTTTAAAAAAATATATACAGCACTATTCTGAAGGCTAATTCCAAACCCAGTGAATGATTCTTGGGCATACAAGCAGGCAGACAAGTCCACACCAAGACAGTGCTGAAAATAGTCACGGCAGAATGGGAAGGAGCAACAATCCCTGCTTTTGGAAGGAACATTATAACTGAGACAGTTTCAAGAGGAAAGGTGAGTGAACACAGTATGAGAATATCAAAATGCTGTATTTTATGGTTGTTTGATATAAAAGAGATGGCATTATGCAGCTCAAAATATATTCTGATGTTTTACCTCCAAATATCAAACCTAAATTCTATTTTTAGCTGCCATATACTTAAGGTTGCATGATCTACTTAGAGCTGTATTTTCATAGAAGCCATTTGGGCTTAAAGCCCCTACTTGTATATAATACACTTGTATATATTATAGCTTTTACCTACAGGATAAATTAATCCCATAGTTTATTAGAGAAAAAATGGTCAAATTTTACAGAGCTTTAGTCAATAGTGTAAATAACAGTGCTCAAAATCTGGAATCAAGACTGAAAAGGACTTGGATATCAAATGTTTACTCTTGACTACCCTATGGGAAGTCAGGTATTATGGTTCAGGGTATGTAGAGTTGGTGCAGAATATCAGAGGAGTAATGGGCTTCCTATCAGTCTATTTAGGATGTTCATACTTCAGTTGAACACACTGAAAGTCTTGAGATACTTAACCCATCATCACACAATGGATTAGTGACAAACAAATCAGCATTTGTAATGTGTGGTCTTTATAGTCCTTTCAAACCTGGATATTTCTTCCATTTTCACTGGTTAATGTTCCTTTTACATACTTAGATGTATGGCACTTTCTAGCTTGAATGGAAAAAAATCAAGGAACATGAGAGCTCTAAGAGATCTGAGAGTTGTTCTGGTCCAGACTCCCTGTTTAAAAGGAGATGAAAAAAATCAGGCTCAGTAGGGTTCGGGGGAGCCCAGGGCTCCCAATTGTCCTCCCTGGGTAATCAGAAGATCCAGAGCAATGGCAGATGGGTGCCCTACCTGCTCAAGCCTAGACCAAGTGAGGTCAAAGGGACTCTCCATTCCAGGTGACAGGAGGATGGAAGCTGGAGTGACCCAAGCCCTTCCTCGTCGGAGCTCTAGAGAGATGTCTCCTGAGTATCTGGTCCCAAGTTGTCTTCCTCCTGAACCCTGATATCTTAACCTTTTGCTTAATTCTGAGATCTGGTCAATATCCTTCCACTAAATTTCTTTTTTTCCTAAAAAATCTCTAGAGTTCGTTTCTGTGCTCTCAACAGAGAACCTGACTGGTACACCCAGGATAGCTACACTGAGTTGCCCAGTGTACCACTGCTGGCCAGTAAGTAGAATAAACCTGCCTCCTAATTTTCAAGGACCTAAATTAAACATTCTTCTTCCAGTTCTTTTTGGAAAAAAAAAAGATTTGAAGACATTATAATTAATCCTTTATGGTTTTTGCCTTACCCTAATATCTTAAAATTTCTGATTTATTCCTGGGATAACAGGTCAAATTGGTACTTCACTATGAAGAGTTTTATTCTTAACAGAAAATGTAACCCAATTAACTTCTATGAACACTGTGTCCTCATCTCTCCCAGGAGTACTTTCTCTTTACCTCAAGAATTATTTATCAGGTCATTTCAATGCTTTTTCCCTTTACTTCACGGACTAGAAATTCACCAATTCCTTTTAATTCTCTGAAGCCAGTGTTCTTGTCCAGACTTGACATAACAGGTGCTTGATATATATTTGTTGGTTGATTGATCTCCTATTAACAGCTAAATAAATTTTGGACAATTAAAAACAGATAAATGTTCACAACTATAGCAGTGGGTGATTGAACCAGCATGTCACAAATTCTATTAGATTCTGCCTTGAATCATACTTAATACCCCTAACTCTGGAAACAGGCAGAAATGAATGCAATCAATCTCACTCAGGCATTTAAGAGACCATCACATATACATTTTATTCACATAGGGATCTCAATCATACTAGAGAGTGATCGGGTTGCTTTTATTATCTCTTGTTTATTGTCTAATTCTGTCTTTGCTATCTAATTATGTACATGGCACCTGAGGTGATAATTATGGTGAGGGTCATTAGTTACATTCTAGAGAGTAAAAGAAAGATTTTGACATTGTAGAGTTCCAGGAGTTTGCTTGTATGCAAATTCTACAATGTCAATTATGTTCATATCTAAAATTGGGATACTTCTGTAATTCCTATGGTTTTGTTGACTATAAATTGCTGCCTGGAGAAGAAATAGGCAATTCTTCTTTTAATTTGTTCAGATTATGACCGTTTTTCCTGAATAAATGATGGATCCTCCTTTCATGCCAAATATCATATTATTTTCAATTTAAGAAGCATTCATTAAATGTCTACAATCCATGCATTATTCATGCAATTGACACTGAATCACTGACATGTCAGTTTAGTGCCTCTCAAATAGTAGAAATTCAATAAAAAATGACTAAGAGGAGGCCCTTAATGGATAGGGGCTTACTCATTTGGAGGATTAGATAACTGAACAAGTAAGTATCATACAAGTAATAAGATATGTCATAAGAACGCTATAAATGAATTTCTGTGTTTAAATGACAGAGAAATTATACTTGAGAAAAGAGAGCTTAGGAAGTTATGTTATTGAGAACAAGTTAAATGATGTCACAGTTAACAAGAAAACAAGGTAATTTACAAAAATAAATTTCTCTTTTTTATCATATGTCTAGTGTGGGTTATTGAGAATTCTGCTCCATAAAGTCACCCAGCGACCCAGTGTGATGGAGACTCCACCATCCTGGAGCTTTGCCATTTAGGACGCAGAGCTTCTAGGATCACTGGGGTAGGGGACAGAAGAGACAAAACATGAAGTCTTAAACATCTCAATTCAAAAGTGATGTGTGACACTTCCCCTTATATTTTATTAGCTAGAACTAGTCGTATGGTTCAACTTAACTGCAAAGGCCTGTAAAGTATAGTGTTCCTGTGCATCTAGGAACAAAAGGAGAACCGGTTATACGTGGGCCCTAATAGTCTCTTTCAAAAAAGTCTTTTTGAAGTAGGTTAGGGGGCATGGGGGGCATTTTATGTGATCCTTAGAGAGATAAGAGATGTTCTGGCATTTCAGAGAGCATAGCGTGTGTACAAGCGAAGAACAGAGAAGAGTTTGACAGTTATACTCACAAAATTGTGAAGAGCCAACTTTCACTGTGACATGAGATGAGCAGGTGGAGGAAAACTCAAGAGATCACAATAAAAAAAAGTAGGTTCAGAAGTATTTCAGAGTATTTGGTATCTAAAATGAAGTATGTGTACAAGTTTTTAGTACAATAGGGTAGTGACTGGACACATGACTTAGCAAGGGTGCCTTTGGGTCAGTATGTAGGCCGAGCTAGAGCAAGGAGGGATGAGAAACCAAAACAGCATTTGGAAAACATGAGAGCTGTGTAATAAAATTATCATAAGACTCTGAAAAGGAATGGAAAAGAAAATTTCAAGAGGTGCGCAATAAATTCTAGCTTAAAAAATGATGGCGCAGAGAGAATAGAGCTAATGTCTATTTTACAGAAGGGTGATGTGATGATTAATTAGGTGGTATCTGGAACCTAGTGAATTGCCTGTAAATGCTTCTGGCAGGAGGAGAAGTCATCAGGAAAGTCCTCTATAACTTGTTGAGATATTAATCCATGAAATGCTCACTCTGTATTTTCCTTACTCTTCTGTTCCAGCAAACATACAACCTTTAGCATGTCCTTGCCTCAGATGTTTGCAGGCAGAAATAAAATATTGCTTAAATACTGTTGCTTGTCCTTTATTGTAAAAAGCCCAAGTTTATGTAGGAGATAACATTCAATTTCCAGAGGAAGGGCAAACAGAGGGATTAAGTATTTTTTTGAGGTCAAAAAAGAATAAACCAAATGATTTTTGTTCTTCATACCTGGAAGGGGTTTACGGATCCTGTACAGAGTTAGGGATCTAGATCTGCTGTCAGCATCTTGAGGTGGAGGGGATTTGCCTGAGGAAGCAGGACTTAGATTGGAGTATCCAAACTTATTAATATTACTCTGTTGCAAATGTAGTGTAGAAACAGCAATGCAGCTCAACTTGATGAGACCTCTGATCCGAGGTAGAGGGCATTCAAATAACATCTAGCACTGCCTGAAGAGAGGTGACTGGAAAGGCTTCCAGATGATTTGGGACTATCCCACACCTTCATGAAACAAGAAATGGTAGTAATAAGTGAGTTGATTTCCCACAAGCTCAGGTACTCAGAGAAAGTTTCAGGCAGCTTCGTGAAGAGAAATCGAGAAGTGCAATAATTTTTGTCACGTCCAGATTTTAGTGTAGAGTCTATAACCACAGTACAGCCATATGGGGATTATGAACTTAAGTTCAAAAAGATTGGAGCTAACTGTAAAAATGAAAATTATCTGCACGGAGGTAGAGTGAAAGGTGCAGGGATGGATGAGACCCTTCAGAGGAAATACATAAAGAGAAGAGTTCCAAGGAGAACTCCATGGGATGGAATCTATTATGTAGAGAGGGAAGGTTGGTTAGAAACTACAGGACACAGTGTGTTGTGGAAGCCATGTTCACAGGTGGAGCTATCCAGGAAAACGATGCTTCCAGGTACTGAATGCTAGAGAGTTTGATATAAGAGACAGGCCCATTAGAGCTGGCTTTTAAGAGGCTGTTGGTGTTTACTTTTTCTGCTAATACGTGCACCTTGACTGTGTACCATCAACAACCTGTGTTCTTTAATTTATAAAGAACATCTGAATGGAAGGGAGTGCCTCATAAGAAGATAATTGAATGTGTTCATGAGGCCGGTTTCATTGATTGGCTTAAAGAAATGTCCAAATAAGCAGGACGGGTGTACCCAAAAGCAAATGTAAACTGTGTTAATAAAAAATGGGAAAATGTATGTGAATGATAACTAAAATCTCTGAAACACAATGTCTATATATTTTAATTTAATTCTGTTTTCAGAAAATAATCTCTACATGATTTCAATTCTTTGTCATTTATTCAGACTTACTTTATGGCCCAAAACATGGTCTGCATCCGTGAAAGCACAAAGAGTGTGTATCCTGCTTTTGTTGAGGAGAGTGGTCTGTAAATACCAATAAGGTCAAGATAGCTGATGGTGTTGTTTAACTCTTCCCTGTATTTACAGCCTTTTTTTTTCTGGTCTGGTAACTCCATAAACTGCTGTGCAAAGGGTGTTAAAGTCACCTATAGTCACAGAATTTCTACTTAACTCTTTTATTTGCCGATTTTTGATTCATATACAGAAAGGTTGTTAGGTGTATATATATATTTAAGGTTTTTGGGTTTTGTGTAGAATTAAATCCTTTATCATTATGAAATGTTCCTCTTTTTATCTTGTTACTTGTCTTGAAATCTTTATCTGATACTAATATAGTCCTTCTAGACTTATTATGACTACTATTTACATGATATATAGCATACACTGTCTATATGGACTATCTATAGACTTACCACTCCTTTATTCAACTTACCTATGTCTTCATATTTAAAGAGCATCTCTTGTAGACAGCATATACTTGCCTTGCTTTATGATTCATTCTGTGCATCTCTACTTTTCAATTGGAGTGTTTAGTCCGTTAACATTCATGTAATGTTGATATGGTTGGATTTAGGCCTTGTTTTATTTTATTTTATTATTTTTAGGTGGCTTATTATTTATTTTCAGTTATTACTTTTGTTTTTATTTCCCTGTCCCTCTTTTTCTGACTTCTTTTGTATTATTTAAATTTTATTAGAACTCCATTTTAATTTATTGTTTGGCTTTTAGCATTTTAATTATATTTTATGCATTTGAAATAATATATTTATGATCAGATTATATAATCAAAGCAATATTCATGGTTTTATTTACTATTATGGTCTTATTAGAATATTAAATCTCATTTCAATCTGTATAGTTTTAGAAATGTGGAAAATTTATAGGGTGCCAGAAAATAATACCAGAAATGATAAAAGGATTGGAATTAGAACCAAAACAGAAAAATGAGTGGACATAATTTGGCCTGAAGAAGAGAAAGCTCAGAGATCACATCCACCTTTAAACAGATGAAGTGTTTTCATGTGGTGACCAGCTGTTTACATCTCTACCCAAAAGAGGAAGAAGATATCATTAATTGTAACAAAGTATAATTTATGGCTGCCACAAAAAGTCTGTACTAATTCTGTAAATGTTTGTGATGTTAAAATTACTAGGAAATATAACATATTTATCTCAGTATTTTTAAGAAAGCATTCTATATAGCCCTGATATCTCTCTGTCTACTCTCATTTCTACAGAAAGTATATAATTAATTTGCCCTTGATTGAAATTAGGTCTGGATTACTAGATGCAGAGGGAAAGATTAAATTATATTTGGGATTAAGTAAGATACTATAATTTTGAAACCAAATGCAAAGGTTATTCTCAATATGCTTGAGGAAAAAGGTCTGAAAAATCACAATATTAACCAGGGACAGGGTTGCAGATTCAGCAAATAAAATTGCACGATGCCTGGGTACATTTGAATTTTATATAAATAGTAAATTATTTTTGGCATAAGCATGTCCCATGCAATAACTGAAACATACTTCTACAAAACAATTACTTGTTGTTTATTTGAAATCCAAATTTAAGTCGGCATAGTGTATTTTATCTGGCAACGTTCTTAAGGAATAAGTAAATTTAAAAATTATAACAGCAAATCAGTACCTGATGTCTGAGATACTTTTTCTGTGCAAGGGCAAAGGATGAAATATCTTTGTCATGCATTTGCATGTTGCTCAGAACTAACTAGATATATTTGTAACTTTGGCCAAATGTAGGAGGTATGTTCCTGATGTAGAAAGAGCTCTATTAGTATTTTCACCTTTGTTGAACTCTCACTGGAAAATCCACAACAATTTACCAAAAGAATCATGATTTTTAGAATACTTTCCATCAAGTTGCATGGATATACACAAACTGCCTAAGCTTTCTCTTCCTTCTGTCAGTGAAGTTTCAGGTACCTATGTTGATGCCACTGGACACTGCACAATCTAAAGTATGGACATTGTGATAGTCTCAGTGATGACTGCCATTGTTTCTGTACCTCTGGTCCTCATATCAAGCAGTAGATAATTTCCTTCCCCTTGAGTCTAGGCTGGTCTTAGTGACTTGTTGACCAGGAACAAGTAATGCATGGGAAATGACATTTGAAGACCTTTGTGGCCAGGCCATAAGAAGACTTGCAGCTTCTGCCCAAGTCTCTTGAAATGTTTGATCTTGAGACACTTTCTCTCAGAACCCAGATGCCATGCTGTGAGAAGCTCAGCCACTCAGAGAGGCCACATTTTTTTATTCAAATGTATCTACTGGACTCCAGGCCCACAGCCAGCACTAAATGACAGTCCCTCATGTAACCCACCTTGACTCCATCCTTTCCAGACCTGCATAGCCCAGCTTTAGCAAGAATCCTGCTAAGTCAGTTAGGAAAAAATCCTCCTTATCTTGATATCTGATCACTCTTGATATCTAATCAAATTGATCTTCTTCTCTTGTTGATACCTGATCACTCTTGTCTACACTCAGAAAGAACCCTCTTGTATCATTTTCATCAAGAATTCCCCCTATTCTTGGTGTCTCCTCTTAGTAATTTTCATTCACCAGCACTGACCATCCCCATCCTGCTATTTGAGTGCAAATCCCTATTTATTCTTGTAGAATGCAGAACTGAGCCTAATTCTTTGTGGAGGTCTCTTTTCCCCTACTGTAATAGTTTCTTATTAATAATCTGTTTTTACTTCTTTAACTACTATCAGGCTCCAGTTTCCTTTAACAACATCTAACCCAGTTAAACCTTCAGGTGACTGTAACCCCAACCAATGGCAACACCGTGAGAGACACAAAGTAGTATCCTCCCAGCTGAAACAGTCAACACATAGAACTGTGAAAAATAATAGTAAATTGTTGTTTTAAGTCACTAAGTTTTGAGATGATTTATTTCGCAATAAATAATTGGAATATTTATCTGAGAATTTCTTAGAAAGTGACAAGTTTTCACTACCAATGTGCATCAGTGGATGAACAAGGAAATACTGTGTACCTTTCTGGTCAATACTAAATTCAATATTTTAAAAAATATTTAAGTGTTTTCATATTTAGATAGCAAATGATATATGATATTTGGCAGCACTTATATCTAAGTTAAAATTGATGGAATCAATACTATTTTATCTTTATTTATTGCTCAAAAAAAAGAAGGAAAATGATTTTCAGTAACACATTCTATGTGTTTACTATTTCCTTCTCCCTTGGTATTCCCATTAGCATTTTCACTGTTCCCTGATTTAATCATCTTAAATGTATGATGCTGCTGTTATTATTATCCCCATCTTACTAAGAAGGGAACTGAAGTCTAAAGTGGTTAAGTAATTTATTCAATATTTCATAGTCACGGTTTAAATCAATGTGTTCTCATTTTCAAGTCCAGGCTTTTTTCCAGGAGACTTAGGCCAGACTGAAATAATAAACTTTAATCCAAATCTGGAAGTATCATCTCCAGTTTCTGAATTCTGAGGACATTACTGTCCTAAGAGTGAATATTATTTTACTTTTGAGAAATTCACATTGGGAGAGACGTTAGTGTTTTCAGAGGCAATCACGCAATGAAAAACTCAGATTGAATTTCATTCTGGAGATGATAGTATTGGCTTTTTCAAGTCTTAGTTTTGAGTTTTATTTTTGTGTGAACAGATATGCCATTATAGAAGGAAATATGAGGTCCAGAGAAGGAACAGCCTTAACCCCGGGCTGGAGGGTGGAAAGGGATGCTACTAGGCCCCTCGTCTCCTGACTCCCACCCCAGAGGCCTCCCCACCTCTGCAGAAGTCTCAGATCAGGCACTGTAATTGCTAATAGATGAGCTCAAGAAAAGCTCAGTGAAAAATGCTTCTAGTATGTGATAAATCAAGACAGTGCTTTGTAACAGCAGGAGATAAATGAAGGCCCCAAAAACAGGGTGCTGGACACCCCAGTGTCACTCTCCTCTTCATAGTCAGGTCTTACTTAGTAAGATAGAAAATCTAGAGCAGTGCTGCCCAGTAGATGTTTTGCATTAATATAAATGGTTCTAACTGTCACCGTCTGACAGGATAGCAGTGGCCACCTGTGGCTATTGAGTCGTTAAAGCTGATGAACTGAACTTTTAACTTCCCTTAATTTTAATGAATTTAAATGTAAATAGCCACAATGGACAGGACCCACCAGACCACAAGGGTATCTTTTCCATCTTTGGAAAAAGGGGAAAAGGAGAACAGTACTCTTTTCTTTCTGGGCCAGGGAATTTCTGCTGACTTGGACAGTGATACTGCTAGAAGCACCACCCATCGGTTTTGAATTTGAAAACCATATTCAAGTTTTCTGGCATGTTCATTTAAGCTAATGTTCAGTTCAACAGACTAGAAAGAAAAGCAAGTGGTAACAGCGTATGGTTCCTTTAGCAGCTGCTTTTTTGTTCCCCCTTTTTTGCCACCCCTCTCTCCATCCAAAGAGCAAAGGAAATGAGCTGGACAGTGGGTTGTCAGAGAATATACTGAATGCCCAGTTAAGTTTAAGATCAATAAATACTATAGTCAGTATATGTGTGTCCCCCTGCAATATTTGGGATACATTATACTATAACATAATGTGTGGTTTTCCTGAAATTCAAATTTAATTGGGTATGTTAGATTTTTACTTGCTAAATATGGCAGCCCAAGGTGGGAGAGGTCACAAGGTCAGCTTTGGGAGACAGTTTGTACTCTCTGAGCAATGGAGAGTGGATTAGTGCCTCTTGGTGTCAGGAGAAGTCTGAGAGCCTCTAAGCTCATGGGTAAGGCAGACAGACCACTCATCCCTACAAGACAGCAAGGTGGAAACTGTGCACAAAGCTACTCTGAGTAGAAGTGGTTTGCAGGAATCTCCATTCATTCACTCAACTGGATAGACTCATGGTGGTGTCAGTGGTATCTGGAAGCCTGAAGAATTGTCACCAAATTCTTAGTCTATATCCCCACAATCCAGGTCAAGAAATAGAAAATAATCAACTCCCTGGAAGTGCCCCTTCTTACCTCCCCCAATCACTACCCCTTGATTCTCTTCTAAGATAATCACTATGGTGCCTTCTTAGACTATAGATGAATTTTGTCTGGTTTGGATCTTATAAAAATGGAACCCTGCACCATGTCTTCTGTGGTATAACTTTGTTTATAGAAGGAATAAAGAGGCATTGGAAATCTCTCATCACCCAAGCCAATCAGGAAATCACTCCAAGCTGGGTATTCCTCTCTCTAGACTGTGGACTTTCTATTTATGGTTCTCTCTTACTCCTGGGTGACAGCCCTTTATGATCCCAACCATGATCTTGGGTGTACCTCCCAGTCCTGCACTCCTTAGTAAAACCTGAAATTGGCTTCTGGTCCACCAGCCCTATGCTTCATTCTATTGCTCTGACCATCATCTCAGGCTCCTAGGGTATCAGCTGGCACCTCTAAGTGCAAGCTTCCTGCTGCTGGCTCACCTCTCTGGGTTTCCCTCTTCCCTTAGCTCTTGGTTCTATAATTCTTCACTTCTTTAGTAGCCATTTAATACCTTCCAATGGATTTCTGTTATTGTTCAAATTTGCTAGTTGTTCTCATCAGGAAACCTAGTCTGGATACCCAGCCTGTCTTTTCTGGACATGGATTCTTCAGTATGTGAGATCTTCATGCATTCCACTAATCCTGGACAGGACTGGAGACCCAGTCAGCCTCAGAACTAGCTGTACTTTTGCCAGGGAAGGTCAAATTTCTGGGTCAGAGACTAGTTCTCTAGGGCCCAGAGGGTGAGATGAATTTCACTGGGACATGTACCAAGAAAGCATTGGTGACATCTGTGCATTGTTCATTCTGCCTCCTCTGTTCCCCGCCAGGGAAACAAAAACTCAGTAATATGGTAAAATGTGCTATAGTGATTTTCTCATCTTTTCTCTGAAAAAAGAAGTTGACTATTATTGTTGAATCACGCATTACAATCATGCTGTCAAGAACCCATTTGTGAACATTCCTTGAAACTGAGTGATTAAAGCCTAATAAATTGAGATCCCCTTCTCTCAGAACACATGCTCTGCTTTACCTAACACTCTAATCACCTAGATAGCACAGAGTCATTGGTTGAATTAAAAAGGGATATGCTGTAGCTAAAATGACAGTTTCAGGGAATGTTTTCTGCCCACCCACCCCCACGACAACAGCAGAAATGAAAAAATGTAATACTGAAGCACATATGAGATGAAGTGAAATATTCTTTATTCGTAAGCATATCTTGTGTTATGATTGCGGTTTTAATAACTTTCTGGATGAATCACTGAGAAGGGCATTGACATGTTTTCAGTTCAAACTTCCAAAAGTGTATTTTATTTTTTCCCCTCTAGACCTTAATTTTCTTCCTGGCCTTTGCCAGTTGGGAAAGATGTCAATAATTTTATTAGCTCTCAGAGACAAAAGGTAGAAAGAATATTTTACTGTCTGTACAGTGTGCCTATACAGTAAGACCCAGGGAATAATTTGTCAAATTAATCATAGAATATGATTTATTTTCCCTGGCACCTTCAATGTAAAATTCCTCTGCTTTGAAGCAATATCAAAGAATGTTACAGTAATTAAACTAAAGAATTTTACTGATTGAACTTGTACTTTATTGCTTTTTATTATAATGAAGAGAACTTTGAAATCACTAGAGTATCTAGTTTCCACCAGGGCAGGGAGTTGTGTCAATTTTCTTCTCTGGTGTATCCTGCATGCTTAGAAGTGGCTGGCACAGTAGTGCCTTCAGTAAATACATGCTGAATGAATGAAGGAAACTATAGAACTGTAGAATTTTAGACAGTAGATGAATTTCAAACGTCATGGAGGCTAAACCCTTATTTCACAGATAGGGAAACTGTTAAGGGACAGGTCAAGTGACATATTCAAAGTCAAAGATGGTAGAATGGTGGTAGAATGAGTTCCCGATGAACTCATATGTGATCTCATGATGCTAACTTAGTGCTCGTGGCCTCCTGGTCTCATAAATTCAAAACCCTATATGATCTTGAGGTTAAAACTGAGATACAGCACCCAGGTCCCACTCCAAGGAAGGATGGGCTATACAAGTAGACAGTCTTCAGTCATTAAATCTTTTAGAGTCTATGAAGAGTTAAAAATGAGTCAAAGGAGGTATGATACTCCCAGGGATGCTTCTTCTTGGTCGGATATATAAGGGCTTGGCCACATCTCCTCTATGTGGGACAATCATACTGGGTTTGCCAACACTCTGAACCCAGCTGGATCCAGTTCAGCTTCTGCTCAATCCTGCTTTTTCTGCCTTCCTTTCACTGATGTTGATCCTTAAAAAATAATTAATATCCCAAACTCTATCTCAATGCCTGCTTTTGGAGAACCCAAACTTTGATAGGTCCCTTCCCCTATCAATTCTGTCTCTTCTAAAAAATATTATTAATTTGGTATTTCTTTATAGTGTCTTTCAGGACTACTTTCTCTCCAAATGCTCAGGCCACCAACACCTTGATGTTGTCACCAGGTGCCCCACCAACCTGTACCAAAGTTCAAATCCTGGTTCCCCTACCCACTCATTCCAAAGACTATGATCTTTCAATTATATCACAGTCCCAATAAAACTCATTTCTCCCAAGTTCCATTCCTTTAGACCTCATTGACATCATAAAGGCAATTAAGAAGTTAATCAAGAAATTAACGTCCACTATGTTGGCTTTCCTAATAAGTCATTTAAAGGTATGTCATTTCATTATAGACCCTGTATATGTTGACTCCATCTTTTTACCTCTCTTTTTCCCCTTCAGTGACAAGTAAATGATTCAAATAATATTTATTTAGTACCTACTATTTTCCCAGTCTGTAACATAAGTTATCTTCTTTAATTCTATTAACAACTCTATACGGTAGACATCACTATTGATATTTCTAGATAATAATACTCTTTATACCAATGAGAACACTGAGGCTAAAAGAAGGGGGAAGACGAATCCAGGTTCACACAGCTGGGAAGTGATGAATCAAGTCAAGACTCTCATTCGAATACTCCTACTCTAAGTCAGTTGCTTCTATGAGGCTCTAAAAGAGAAACAACAAACATTCAATCTGTTGGCAGAAAAGCTTTCACAGGACCTGTGAATAAGGCAGAAAAGTGTCCTGAAAAGATGGGATACTTTGGAGACTCACACACAGAAGTTTGAATCCTGGCATTGGGCAAATTACATGCCTTTTCTGACTTTAGTTTCCTTAACCACAAAATGTGGATTGTAATGTCTCTGCCATATATTTGTCATGTAGGTTGGAGATCATGGATTAATATTCCCTGCACAATGCCTGGCACATAAATTGAAAATGAATAAATTGCTAGTAACAATAGCATGGGTCTTTATGTAAATCAGGTATAGATTGTAAGGGGTTTGTTTACCTGTGAGAACAAGAGGTCCCGGGAACCATGCTTCATCATCCTCTTCCTCTGCTCTTCTTCTGTCTTGGCTGAGGCATGACAGGTGTATTTCAGCAATCGGTTCCACCTATCAAGTCTATCAAGTACCCTTTTAGTTAGAACAGTTCTTCTTCAAAACCCTTAGTTAAGTGTTGAAATGGCACAAACCCATGTGCAGCTTTTAGCTAATCCACTCAGTGCTTTATAACCAAATAATTATTCACCTTTCACAGAAAAGTCAGGAAACGTCCCTGTTCTAGTGAGTATATTATGGTGTTAGCATAACCTCAAAGAAATGCTGTGTCTAGAATAGTATTTTTGTTTCATGAAATGATAAATGTTATTCA
The DNA here is from genome assembly GCF_040802235.1 of Manis javanica. Classification (NCBI taxonomy): domain Eukaryota; kingdom Metazoa; phylum Chordata; class Mammalia; order Pholidota; family Manidae; genus Manis; species Manis javanica. The sequence goes on along the minus strand of NC_133167.1, from coordinate 13,359,575 downwards.
AAGCAGACTAATAAAATGCCTTTATTTTCCCTTTAGATAAAGAGTTTAAAATATTTACATCTCAATTATAAGTTTAGTTTAGTGGCTACTGTTTACCTTAAAGAACATAACTCTAAATGCAAAGAAAAGAAATGAATGGTGAAAAATAATACAGTTACTTCAGTTTAGTTCTCAGACTGTAAAAAATATCAAATGACAATCACTGCATCTCTTGAAAAACCACTATCCTGGTCACTCATAAATTCATGCAAATTCCATTAGTTCAGCTGGTGTTGCCTTCGGCCTTTATGATAAGGTTATAATTATAATAGTTGATTAGCAGTATCTTACTGACCTTGTATGACTAGATTTCAGTGAGGCATTTGATAAATAGAGATTTCATGCAAGAAACAGAAGTAACTACAAGGTGGGCATGGTCACAGTTTCAGGAGAGTCAGATTTAGATAGCTAGCAGACTACCCAATGTCTAATTCTCTTCTTTCTTAATTATGTCATTAATTAAGAAATTAATTATTGGGAGTGGTGGCAGTGATAGTAGCAAAGTATCCAGCTGAAAAAATTCTATTTCCCAATATCTTTGAGGGTAAAAGTGATTAAACAGCTGAACTCCACTCAATGAGATATAAGTGGAAGCTGTTTGGTGGGACATTAGGGGAAAAAATCCTTTAAAAGAGTGTTCACTTGGCCTGCACCTTTTATCCCCTACTCTTTTCTTTTTTCCTACCTAGAACAAGAACATGGATCAGCCCCTTTATAACCATGAAAAGATAAACCCAGGCAAAGATAGCTGGGTTGAAAGAGCCTGGATCCCTGATTATAACATGAAACTATTATAACAGCCTTGATTCTTAGTTACATGAAGAAAAGACAATTTTTCCTACTTTAAAGGTTTTGGTTTCTATAACCAGGAACTGAATATAATTTCTAAGTGATCAGAAAAAAGGCTGGACATACCTATATTTTTTGTAACATACAGAGAGTAAAACTAAATCAATCTTCTTGGCTGTCGGGAAAAGTAGAACGTACAAGTACATCTTAAAGTAGGAGAAACTAGGTTCTGGGTTGTGACATCCTTGAGAGTAGGAAGGAAATGTGCTTTGAGTTGCTTCTCTAGTACCCAACACAAAGTGAGGCACATTGAAATTTAGGGTGGCAAAGGATCCCCTGTTGTCCAGGACTGTCCCATTTTAGCACTGAAAACCCCTAATCCCAGGACAGCCCTCCACCTCAGGTGGGCCACGATGGTTGGTCACCCTACTGCAAGTACTCAGCGCATCTCAAGGACTCAGGGAATGCATGAAGCCATAGAGGAGTCTGTAGGTTGTATCACAGAACCCTGTCTTCATGCCTGCCCTCTTCCAGGGCTTTATTGATTAACTGGATGAAGATTTTAATAGAATGGAAGTCAAATTTGTATTGAACAGTCAGTTGGAAGAGAGAGCAGGTATTTTGGAATCCAAATTGGGCAACTGCTGTTTTACAGCAGAAATAGGGTGAATATTTCTAGGAGGAATAGGGTGTATGTGGATGCAGGAAGCTGGTTAATTAAGTGCTCTGTTCTTTCCATAATGGGATGTGGCTTGCCAAATCTAAAACTTCTCTAGATATCAGAGATGGAAACGGTGTAAATCCAGGCCAGAGAAGGGACACTGTCTAGTCCCCATGGATGGACCTTTATGTCCCAGTCTGAGTGACACGCTTTAATTGCAGACTTCTGTCCAGAGGACACCGATAAGGATAATTAGGGAAATGGACCCAGACGTTCGAGCAGGAGAACCTAGGGAGGTTTAAACTGAGGAAAAAACTCTTAGAAGACAGAATAATGCTTTTCAGATTCTTCAAGGGTTTCTCTCTGGATAAGAGGTTACATTTACAATGTACCTTGTTTTCCTATTGCTGCTCTAACAAATTACCTAAAACTTGGTGGTTTAGAACAATAAAAATGTATTAATTTACAGTGCTGGAGGTCACAAGTCTGACATGAATGTCACTGGGCTAAAGTGAAGTGGTCGGTAGGGCTGCAGTCCTAGGATGCTCTAGAGAAGTATCTGTCCCTTGCCTTTCTTTTTGCTTCCAGAGCCTGCACCCAGTCCTTGGGTCACGGTCCCTTCCTCCACCTTCAAATCCAGCAGGACAGCATTTCTCTGAGCCCGCTTCCGTCACCGTATCTCTGCCTCTGACCATCCTCTTCTGCCTCCTTCCTCCTCTTTTAAGGACCCTTCTGATTATATTCGGACCTAAATAATCTAAAATATCCTTGTCTGCTGGTTAGCAATCTTAATTCCATTTACAACCTTAATTTCTCTTTTCCACATAACATATTAACATACTGGCAAATCCTGGGAATCAGGAGGTGGCTATTTGGGGGAATGGGGCTGTCTCTGCCTGTCACACTATGCCTGTCATTTGGAGATATAGATTTACAACTGATTGGGCTAAAATTACAAATACTCTAAGTGGAACAAGGGGTTTCCAATGAACGGTTCCCCGTTGCTGTAGGTGTGGAATCAGTCTTGATTAGCAAGCATACTCTAGAATTGTGTTACTGATAGAGTAGCCACTTACCACATGTGGCTATTTTCTTTAACTGATTATTTCCTCAGTTGCACTGGCCACGTTTTAAGGGCTCAAGAGCTATGTGTGGCTAGTGGCTACTGAACTGGACAGTGCAGATATAGAATATTTCTATCATTGTAGAAAGTGTGCTGTACAGCCTTGTTCTAGCTTTCTACTCAGTGTGAGGTTCAGGGGCCAGAATGTCAGCATTATCCAGGATCTGTATCAGAATTTCCCAAGCGTGGCCAAGAGCACATCCAAACATCAAATGAAGTGCCGTGGATTTCTAGGGAGTCTTTTCTGGATTCTTTTGAAAATTGTTTTTCCTCCTAATTATAATCTCAAAGTAAATTTGGTTATATTAACCTTTCGATGAGTTTTCATTCCCTTATTTGCTTTATTGTAATGAAAAGTATAGTATGTAGACAACTGACAGTTTTTAATGAAAAATTAAAACACTCGGAGAGAAGGAACTGAACACATGTGAAAGAATATTCTAGATCAATGATCATCCTCCCCATGTATGTAAGGACACAGAGACTTAGAAATGCTCAAGTACTCCTTCGAGGCAACACATCTGTTTTAGTTACTATTGTTATATAGTAAATCATCCCCAAACATAATTGCTTAAAAAGCCATTTTATCTTGTTTATGATGGTGTGCGTCAGGAACGCAAGGAGGATGCAGGCGAGCAGTTCTTGCTGGGGCCTTTCCTGTTGTTGAGCTTAGATGTCAGCTGGAGCTGTAGTCGTGTGAAGGCTCCACTCAGCTGGACATCCAAGACTGTGCGCTTACGTGGTCGGCAATTGCTGGTGGCTGTAGGCTGGAACCTCAGCTGGAGCCATGGGCCAGAGCACCCTCACTCGATCTCATCAGTATTTAGTCTCTGTTTACAGGGATTTCTTACAGAGTGGCTGATTTCCCTCAAAGTAGGTGTCCTGAGAGACTCAAACGGAGGCTGCACAACACTTTCTGATCTAGCTTCTGAAGTTACCCAGTTACTACCACTACAGTGTGTTTTTACAAAGGAGTTGTTGAAGGCAGTAAAGGGATGGGGGCACATACCTTGCCTCTTAATGGAAGACATAAACAATTGTCAGACATGTTTAAAGCTGCCGTGGCATCTAGTAAGTGGGATCTGAGCCCAGGCACCCTGACTCCAGAGCCAGCATTCTCAACCAGTGTGCACATAGTGTTTTACATTGTTTTAGGAAAAGCAAAGACATCCCTTTACTTTTCCTTCAGCCATTGTTAGGAAAAAAGGAAAAGCATTCAGACTTTTCAACTACATTCAAAACTGTTAGGAAGGCCGTACAAAAATCAGTAGCAATCCCCAGCCCCAGTCTTAGGACACTTGCAAAGAAGATGCTGTCTTTCTGGTTTCTCTCCCTTGGTTGTGCCTTTGCCCACATTCAGACTTCTGCATTCCTCTTTTCCTCATAGTGTCCCTTCTGTTTTGCACTTTTCTTTGCTACAAATGGTCTCCAACTCAGTCCACTGAGCCTATTCCCTTTCCTGAAGGTGTCATTGAAAATCACCCTTCAATTATGCAAATTGCAGGTGTCATATCTCCTAGACATACCTGTATTTTCATAAAAACCAAAGGAAAGACTCTCAAGATGAATTGCCCGACACTGGTGGGTTAATAGTGGAGATACTTTAGAGTTAATCTTGTGACCTTGAACAACTTCCTTAGCTTCTTAGTTCTCTCATCTGTATGATGAGGAAACTGAACTAGCGTGTCTTTCTTGACTCAAATATTGTGATTCCACACTGAGATGTCTTGTGTGAATAGAGAGAATCCAGTCTCTAAGGACGTTCAAAGAGATTCTAAAGTGCCTTAGCCCTTATCACTGCTTCATGTCAAGCCACACCAGAGACAATGGCTCGAATGCAAATGGCCACATGGACGTTTTGTGACTCAATTTTTAAATCAAGCTTAGTGACAGTTTAGCTCAGCAGTCTCTTCCCACACAATGAATAGCTACTTTGGGGTTCTAATAACTCCTGCTCTTTAGAAAAAGATAAGAGAAAAATTGCCCCATCAAATTGGATATCCATTTTTCTAATGTCCTTTCTGTTTCAGATGACAGGCACCTTATCTTCCATTATTTTAATTTAGAGGGGATCAAGTTGAGGTCTGATTCAATGTGGTTTTTCATTGAATGTGAGAAAAATCACATTAGAAAACTTTCCCTTTTATAAAAAGTTTTGAATCGTGTGACCATTTCTAAAGGCCATCTATGCCACAAAACAGCTTTCTCCAGGCTGTGCTGTTATTTGCAGGTCATGTACATGTTAATTTTAGAACAAAGATGGCCATAGTTCCCATTTAGTTAGCATCTGTAAGGATCAGATACTGAGTTATGTACTTTTCATTCAAACATCTGAAAGGCAACCAGTAAGTAGTGAGGTCAGGATTTTCACTTAGGTCTGACTGTACAGCCCAATGTTATATGGGGAAATATCCTTTTCGAGTTGCCACTGGAGATATTACAGATTAGAATTGTGTTGTGGGTTGCTTTGTGAATGACTTATATTTCAGAGGCACTGGTGACAAGACCATTTGTCAACGCATTGATTATTCTTGCATCAAGAGTAATGAAATGCTTTCTCTTTGGTCTATCTTTTGTTCACTATTTTTAAATATTTGCCTAACATGTCTTGGTACTGTTCAATTCTAAAGACAGAATCCAGATCCCCTGAAGAGAGAACCTATAATAAAACCTGGAAACCTGAGCCTAACAATGGTTAATCTTGGTTTCCTTTGTAAATAAGCTAATATTCTTCTGGCATTCTGCAGAGAATAAAAAGTAAATATTTTAGTAGCAAGCTACAAGAGAATGAGAGATTGAAACTGGAAGAAACTGGAAGACAGCAAGGAAAATAGGCATTATCCCCAAAGCCTTCTGAGTAAAAAAGTGGACACTCTACGGTCTGCCTGGCAAGCAGAGGAATTCAGCCTAGACACTTGCTTAGAACAACTGCTGGCAATGAGAGTGAAACACCACTGTAACAAAACCTGTAAGATGCGACTGAAGTAGCAAGCTGGTAAAAGCCAACTTTCAATATCTTTAGAATCAAAAGAGAAAATGCACAAATTAAACTTTCAAATTAAGATATAGTAGGCATCTTCAAGTTAACATGTTACTTCACAGATTCTGGGTTGTAACCAAGAGCAAATGGTAAGTCAGACAGAAGTATAATCCTGGAGAGAATTGAATAATCCTTCAGCAAGTCTGTTTATTCAGTGCTTTGGTATGACTTTAAAAAGCTATCTGGTTATCTTTTTGCCTCATGCCAGGTTTTGGATTATAACGTTTCTTAACAGTGCAAACTAAAACAATCAGAAACAACATGGTAATTATGAAATAACAGTCTTTCAACCCCTTCTCGGGATACAGGGAAGATGTGGCTGTGTTCCTTTACCTTTCTGACACTGAGCGCACCTACCTCAGGCTTTTCTGCAGCCTGAGTGGCTCAGGGAATTCGGTCCTCGGACATGGCCACTTTTGAATTCCAGCCTGAGAGAGGAGCACAGATTCCTCAATTCTCAGGTCCCCAAACTCTGGATTCCATTGCGCCCCTTGCTTGAGGCTAAGGACAGCTGCAAGGTGGGGGCAGGGTACAGCTCCTTCTCCTCAACTCCTACCAGCAGCTAACACTTCCCTTCCTTCTCTGGTGTAAAAGAGTATTTTGTTTTTCTCAGCCTGAGAGGGAATGTTGAGGGGGTAGGACTGAAAGTAAAACCTGACCCAGCAAGTATTCATTCCCAATCTTCCTTCCACATACTCTTTGTAAACTAGGCTAAAGCTTTTGAATTGAGTCAGCTCTTTCTTGACTTTTGCTCCTGAATCTGGCAAACCCTTGTTGGGAAAGAGCAAAGAGTTAAAATGTCTCAGGTAGCTTGGTTCCATGAACCATGTGTGTTCTCTATATAATGCAACACTAAAATTCATGTTAAAAGAGAATATTTAATGGTATGTGAGGTGAATTTCAATTCTTCCCAAAAAAATATGCAGTAAAAAGACAGATAAACATGCATCCACAGACCCTCAGTGGTTACCTCTAGGTGGTGAGATTATGCATGGGTTTCATTTTATTCCTATTTTCATTTTTAGTATTTCCAGAATGTTCTCATGAATATGCATTACTTCTGTAATAAAAAAAAATTCAACAGAAATAGCACTAAATGAGCTATATGGCATTTTCTGACTCCAAGGGGCTCATGACTAAGAGACATTATTTTCTCAGGACCCTGTGGGAGGTAGGCTTCATCCTGGCTCTGATTCAGTAGCCCCTGGGCCTCCTCCAAGCTCAAAGATGAGCAAACCTGAAGTTATTCCTGACTCGAGTGCTCCCTGAACGGCAGCTGGGAATGGAGGGGGGGGTAGCTATGAACTGAAAGGGAACCCCCAGTGCAATAGCCTGAGTGCTAAGTAAATAATAGAACAACTATTGACTGCATTACATTGAGTTGTAGAGTGCCATCTGTCAGGATTTTCTAAATATAACAAAAAGGAAGGCGTTGGAAGACAAAGGGTGGGAGTTTTCAAAAAGGAAACACTAAAGATAAATGGTAAATGTGGAAACAACTTGATCTCAAATTGCATGGCTTTAGGAGGCTCTAGAACAAACAACAGAAAGTGTAGCAAAAATGTGGGATCCGGAAGCCTAGTATGGATATTAGGAATGGCTTCCTTGCACCTGCGTTGCCATAAAGAGCAAACAGAAATGACATCTAGCAGAGGGGGTCCCTCCAAACTTTATGCCTTTTCCGCCCAAGTCCTTCCCACTCTGCCACCTCCCTGCCCTTTCTTCTGATAAACTTATGCCTGGAATTCGTCTAAGGTGATAACTGAAGTGATTTCTGACTTCATCTAGAAAGAGTTCTAAAGGGCACCCTTACAACCCTTTCTAAAAACGTTAGAAACATCATCCTGTGATGCGCCAATGATGTCATGCTACTCAGTCTTTCTCAGTAGCACCAAGGTCTGCCTTATGGGAATTTATGGCTTCCTTCTGCAACATCATAAGGATATATACTAATGCTGTAGTCTTAAGTTTCTTTAAGAGCCTATTTTGGAATTATCTTTCAGAAAATCATCCAAAATCTCTTTGCACATAATTATGTCATTTGGGTAAGCCATCTTTTTGGATAATGAGTGTTTGGTAGCAGTGCATGTTGCCAACAAATTAGGTTTAAAATCACTAAATAGAAGTACCAAATCATTCTTCAGTATCAGCTTGGACAAGTCTTTTAACCCTTATGAATCCCTTGTCTCATTCCTAAATGGCAAAAATAATTTCTACATTCTTAGGACTGTTATGTACTTGAATGAGGAATTTTATGAAGCATTTAACAAATATCAAACCCTCTTTTCTCTGTGTTTTTTATGAAACCCCATTATTTCAAACTTAATTGGAGTCCACTATCAAATTCTATTTATCTGATATCTGGTAAAGAAATTACCCTATGGGGTATCTCTAGGGACTCATCTCTATGATAAAACCAGAGCTCTTTAGGGAAGCAATAGGGAAAATTTTCCTATTATGACCATTCCCTAGCTAGGTGCATATCAAAATTTTTAAATTTCTAAAATTTTAATTGTAGTATACGGAAAATTTTAAATGCGAAATTGGAGATCAGATCAAGATTTTGTTGCTAAGAATTTATCATCCCAGCCTTTACCATATTTAGTCATCTCTTGGTGTCTACCATATTTCCTCCACTCTGCTAAGGGTAAGACTTCATTAAAATAAAAGAGAGAGTACCCATATCTTAAAGCTATGATCACAGTAGGAAGGTAGATTATATATAAGAAACACAAATGGGAACATTTTTTTTGAAAATGTTAGTGTTCTTTTCTTTTTTGAGTTCCCTTTTTTTAAAAAATTCAAGTATCATTTATATACAATCTTATAAAGGTTTCACTTGAATAACATTGTGGTTTCCACATTCACCCGTATTATCAAGCCCCCCCACATACCCCTTTGTAGGCACTGTCCATCAGAGTAGTAAGACGTTATAGAGTCATTACTTGTCTTCTCCGTGCTGTGCTGCCTTCCCCGTGACTGACCTGTATTGTGATTGCTAATTACAGTGCCCCTTAATCCCCTTCACCATCCCTCCGCACCAAACCTCCCCACCGCTTCCCTTTGGTGAAATCTGGAAGCCTAGTATAGATATTAGGAATAGTACAGACATTAGTATAGATATTAGCTAGTCCCTTCTTGGAGTCTGTGAGTCTGCTGCTGTTCTGTTCCTTCAGTTATGCTTTGTTGTTATGCTCCACAAATGAGTGAAATCAACAAATACGAACATTTATAAAATGCTGAAAATGCTGCTATTCACAGATAGCCATCATTCCCACCTCTGTACTATCACAGAATAGTGGTACTCTTCTAGTCACATGATTAAGCTAATGAAGAATACAAAATCCCTACAGATTCATAAACCTTAGAATTTTTATGTAGGATAAGAGTTCCTCTTCATTGCAACTTTCTTTACATTCTCCTTCCAACTCGGTGCTTCCCCCTGCCCACTGTGTAATTACCCATATCCTGTACAATGGTGATAGAGCTCATTGCCACAAGGGGAGAAGGGAGCACTGTTGAATTTGTTGATATGAGCTGGGAACTTCAAGGTCCCCTGGTAGGTGGAGGTCTGTTATTCTGGCCAATCAGACTTGAGAATCCTTCCCCTGAATCAAGGGGCTGCAGACACCTTGGTGCCAGTGAACCTGCTCGGCAGACATTTTCCTCCCCAACATTAAGCATCGACATACAAGACAAACATCTTAGATACATAATCCTGACTGAGCAAAGGAGAAGGTCAGAAATTCCAACTCTGTCTCTATGCTTATGCCTAAGACTGTGACACTTTCTAATTTTACACAGGATACAGAATTTCATCAAGAATATAGGGAGTTGGAGAGTTTTAAGTGTCCTAAAAGATACTTTTTTTCAGGGACAAGAGGGGAGAGGAATGTAGGCCAGACTGAGAGTGGGGGTCAGGGTGGGGTTGAGGGAGGTTTCACATATTCTCTGAATCCTTTTACTTCCCAGAATTGAGTGTTCTCATTCTATTTCTTTGCAGGCCTCTCCAACCCAAAGCACAGTGTAATTAATGGTGCCTTGGGTGGATGGACTGTGGATACTACTGGTGTTTCGAGAAAAGAGACCTCAGGTAGGTTGGTGAATAGGGAAAGTTTCAGTGAAAAAGTAGGATTTTAGTCAAGGAAATATAGTTAAAGATTTCACAAGGTTGGTGAGCAAGACATTTGTTAGCATAGAAGACATAAAAGTTGATTCACATGAAAGTAACTTAATGGTTAAAATTTCTCCTTTCTTCTAATCTTTCCATAAGATTTGTTTCCCTACATTCTCCAATCTGGAAGGACACTGAATTGATGAATTTATTACATGGAGCTCTTAATTCCTAACTACAGCCTCTTTATTTAGCTGAGAAAATTGGAATTTATCTTAAGTGGCTAGGTTACATGTCTCTTCTTTAAGCCACATAGATTTTAAAGAGTCTACTTTCTTTACAATAAACTCATATAATGACTACTCTACCTGGTACTTTTAAATTAATCACTATATTAAAAGAATTAACACCAGAATCTCATGCTGGGTATAATTTAGAATACTGGTTTTATTCCTTCTACTCTAATCAGCTGCCACTGGTTTATCTATTTCACAGAATTTATGGCTTGTATGCTTCCGTGTTGCTATGGTTATCCCAGAGTCTTCCCTTTGGTCCCTTTACAGTGAATATTTTAGAGATCTTGTACTTGATACTCTTACTGATCTTTTTCCTACTTCATGATATGGAACTAGAATCAATATCTCCCACTTCAGTTATTTGTGAGAATATAAGCTCTCACTGATTCAGAGTTTCAAAGAATTCTCATTGTACACGTCAGAATTTTAATGTAGATGGAAATGGGCCCTCAGAAGCAAGTCCATCTCCTGTGATAGGAGATGCTAACTGTGGTTTTGCCCCAACTGCCCCTTGATGATAACCTGCTCCTTAACTCTTCCCAGTGTGACCCTGTTACCTTCCTGTGTTTTCATCTATCTCAGGCCAGGAACCCGTGACACTGATTTTCTCCAGGGTCACCCCTTGAATGGAGGAAAATTAAAACCCACACTCGTGTCTAACAACAGGGGACTCAAGAACAGAGGGCTCAGTCCACAGTAATGGATCACAATTTATGAACTATCAGGCCTTATAGTACAGGAACTCCTTTCTCGTACTTGCAGAATCGCACTTACTTTAGGTCTAAGCCTAGGGAGACACTTACTGTCACAGCATCAGTGTTGAGAGTGAAGTGGGAGTTGGAAAGAGGAAACATTCCGAGTCAGGGTGGATGTTGCTTCTCTGTGATCTCTGGCGTGATTTTGCAGCTTCAGTTTGCAAGGCTCTATGTCACACTATTTCTTCCTAGGTGCTCTGGGGCCTGGGACATGTGTGACCTTTGTGGTTTAAAGAGGAAGTTCTCCCAGGGGAATAGATAACTGAGTCATGGAGCTACAACCCTTGTTAATCTGCATTTGAGCTTTTCATATAAAAATAGAACTATGGATATTCTTTCTTCAACTATTCATTTCAAGATATACAAACAACTGGAGGCTTCCAAAGGAACTGTTTGGTAGTGATTATTTTATGGGTGATGAAATGTTTTTGAAATTTCTTGAACTAAAGGTGGCATTTCTCAAGGACTTTCCACTCTTTGCATGACTGTCACTGCCAATGACTGAACTGAGATTGGTTTGTATATGCTGTCTGTCCCACAGCATGTGACACCAGGGAAGGCAGAAAAAGCATCTTAGATTGGTGTCACCAACACCTAGCAGAGTGCCTACCAAACCACTCTGCTCCTTAACTCTTACGTTTTAAGAGTTAAGCACAAGTGCTCAATAAATGGAATGGAATTGACTGTGTTACCCTGTTGGATGGCTTGAGAGACAAACAGAATATAATCTGATTGCAGACCCTGAATAAGGTTCCTGTGACCTAGGGGTGAAGCATCAGCATATGGCTGTTCTTTTATGTCCTAATTCCAAGGACTAGGATTTCCTGTTGATTAATTGATAAATTGGAAGCATTATTTTTTTCAAGTCAATATTCTTGGCTACTATCATTTGTTTATCCTGTCTTAATGCCCAGGAAGCATTAGTAATAAATTAGAGCATTTATGTTTATTACTTATAACTCAACCTTGTTCCCAAAAGACATGAAGTGGCTTATAGAAATATTTATACTCTATTTTAAAGAAAGAATCATAGTGGTTATATGAGTGTATACACATGTTAAAATTCATCAAGCAGTACACTAAGATTTGCATTTTATCATATGTACCTCAATAAAAATAAAGAATCATAAGTGGAAAAATGGGAAGTCCATAAAGGAAAGAACACTTTCCTAAGCAAGGCAAGTGGCTTGCATGGCTGCTCTCTGACAGCAGTTATTAGTGGTTCAGTGTTATTAGCAGCCGGGTTCAGATGGGGTCACAGCACAAGTAGAGGTGGTGGAAGAAAGGACAGAGAACAAAGTTCTAGAAATGAGGCCTAATTTCTCATACAATTCAGATGGCATGGCTAATGCTGGGGAAATTAGACTGCTACCTCCAACCCCTCCCACTGGGCAGCATGCCTTCTCCTAAGTTTATAGTTTGCAAACTATAAAACTTCTCCAAAGTGTATAAAACAATAATTTTACATGTTGATGTCATAGGTTCCAAAATTTAGTACCACATGAAAAGACTGGTAAATACGTCAAAGAGAGCACTGTTCTAGTACTTTCTAGATACATCAAACAGATAGAATCATAATTCTCCTGAGTAACTGGATTATGTTGAGCATCCTGAGAAATGAGGAGTAAGATATTGTGTAGGGCCAATGTTGGACCAGGTGGGAAATCTGTAGAGGTGGGATTAAAGGATACTTGCACTGAACATGCATGCTATCCTTTGTTGGGTAAGGGGTGGGCATGTATGACAGCTGCTTTTCTGTGACTTTACTCACTACGTATCTTCAAAAATACACAGCACAAACTAAAAATTAAAACATAAAATGTAATTTAGAAAGAAAAAAATTAAAAATAAAACAATGAAGTATTAAAGTTGCAAAAGGAAATAAAAACCTATGTGATAAAGGATTCAGGAAACTAAGAACTTAATTCATTCCAATTGAAAGAAAAATAAGGATTGACACTTAAAATGACTGAGGATAAAATAAAATGCTAATGAAAAATGAGACAGAAAGCTAAAATCAGCATATTAAAAGTCAATGATCCCAAGACAAATAATGAAAGTATAAAGTTTTGAGTTATAAAAAGAAAATGAAAAATTAGATTATAAGAAACTAGAAGGTTGTAAAAAAGTTAAAAAATAAGACAAACATTAAAAGTACCATGAAATGAATAAATGATTTAAAAAAGGAGTTTCAAATCAATAAATTTGGGACATGAAAAAGAAGATAGGTGATAAATATAGGAGGACTGCTGAAAGAAAAACAAGAACAAAATAAATCTGAGCACCAAAATATACTAAAAATTTCAGAGGTACCTTAACATTATTCCTTTTATAGGTTTATTTTTCTTTTAAATTAATAGAGAAAATCTTGACAAAACCAAGGAGTAAAAACATCAGCCCTGGAAACACAGTAAATGCACGCAAGTGGCATAAGGACTTCTTTCCATGTCCTTATAGTACAAATCTTCCTGGAGGAGCTGAAAGAAAGAGTCTGAAAATGTTCTTTATGCTTTATACACGATTTAAAGAGTTCAGCAGTATCTTGAGCAGATAAGCAAGTGGGTATTTCAAGTTCGACGACATGTTTGCTGGCCATGCAAATCCCACGAGACAGTCCTCTCTTATTTCTTTTACATTCCATAGTGTATATACACTACATTGCCTTTATCCATTCATCTGTCAATGACCACTTGGATTATTTTCACACTACTTGTTTTCATGTTTTGGCTATTGTGAATAATACTGCAATAAACATGGAAATGCAGGGATCCCTTTAAGATCCTAATTTCAATTCCTTTGATACAAACCTAGAAGTAGGATTCGGGATGATATCGTAGTCTATTTTTAGATTTTTGAGGCATATACATACTGTGTTCCATTGGCTTGCACCAGTTTGCATTCCCACCAACAGTGTAAAAGGGCTTGCTTTATCTTCACATCCGGACCAACACATGTTATCTTTTGTTTTTTTTGTAAAAGCCATCCTAGCAGGTGAGAGGTTGTATCTCACTGTGGTTTTGATTTGGGTTTCCTTCATGATTAGCAATGCTGAGCAGTTTTTCATTTACTTGTTGACCATCGTATACCTGTTGGCCATTTCTTTGTCTTCTCTGGAGAAATGTCTATTCAGTTTCTCTGTCGATGTTTTCATCAGGTTATTTGTTTTTCTGCTATTGAATTGTAGGAGTTCCTTATATAGTTTGGGTATAACCCTTTATCAGGTTTATGGTCTGCAAATATTTTCAGTCATGCTGTAGATTGCCTTTTCATTCTGTTGTCTCCTTTGCTGTGTAGAAGCTTTTTAGTTTGATGTCTTTTTTTGTTTCTGTTACCTGTGCTTTTGGTGTCATATCCAAGAAATCATTGCCAAGGCCAATGTTCAAAGTTTTTGCCTGTTTTCTTCTAGGAGTTTTATAGCTTTAGATCTTTTATTTAAGTTTCTAATTCCTTTGAGTTGATTTTTATGTAAGGTGCAAGATAATGGTCCAATTTCATTGTTTTGCATATGGATATATATCTACTTTTCCCAACATCATAGATTGAAGAGACTATCTTTTTCCCATTGAGTGTTCATGGCATCCTCGTCAAACATCAATAGACAATATAGGCTTGGTATTATTTCTGAACTGTTTTTCCATTGATCTATCTATATATTTTTATGCTAATATAATACTATTTTGATTATTGAAACTTTGTAATATATTTTGAAGTCAGAAAGTTTGATGCCTCCAGTTATGTTCTTCTGTTCAATATTGCTTTGGCCATTCAGGGTCTCTTATGATTTTCATTTAAATTTTAGCATTGTATTTTCTACTTTGCAAAAACTGCCATTGAAATTTTGATAGCATTGCATTAAATCTGTAGGTTGCTTTGGGTGTTATGGATATTTTAACAATATCTTCCAACCATGGGATGTCTTTCCATTTATTTGGGTCTGCCTTAGTTTCTCTCATCATTGTTCTATAGTTTAAGTGTACAAGTTTTTTACCTCCTTGGTTAAGTTTATTCCAAAGTATTTTGAGGCTATTATAAATGGAATTGTTTTGATAATTTCCTTTTCAGATAATTCACTGTTAGTATTGTACATTTTTAAATATGTGTTTTCTTTATCAGATTAAATAAGTTTCCTTCCCAGTTTATGTGCCCTGCTTTATTTTTTTATCATATATCAGTATTGAATTTTCCAAGTGCTTTCTCTGCATTTATTGAAGTGCTTATATGATTTTTCCCTTTTATTTTAATCTGGTAACACATATTGATACATTTAAAAATATTTAATCAACTGTGGATTCTTGAAAATAAACCAACTCTGTGATGATTTTATATGTTATTGAATTTTATTTACTATCATTTTGTTCAGAATTTTTGCATCTGTATTTATTTAAGATATTCACATTTCATTTCCTTTTTGGTAAAGTCTTTTCAAATTTTGGATCAAGGTTATGGTGACCTCATAAAATTAGTTTAAGGACATTTCTCTTTTTTTTTTATTCCCTGCATGTGTTTGAGTTATTTTTTTCCTAAATATTTTGTAGAAATTATCAAAGAAACTATCTGGGCCTCATTCTTTTTTGTGGGAAAGTTTTAATTACAGATTCAATTTTTTAATAGCTATAGAACAAATCAGATTTTCTCTTCCTGCTTCACTTCAGAAGCTTGTGCTTTTTTTGATACTTGTCTATGTCATCTGAATTTTTAATATTATCGGCATAAAGTCATTCAGCATAGTCTCATTATATTGTTAATGTTAAGGACTTCTGTGATGTCCATCTTTCTTCCTGGTTTTTGTTATTTGTCCCTTCTCTCTTTGCTGTTAATCAGGTTTGTTAAGGGGTTATAAATTGCATTAGTCTATTAAGCCTCAAATGTATGATAATTTTCTATTTAATAAATTCTGCCACTGTTACTATTATGTTCTCCCTTTTACTCAATATTTATTTATTTATTTATTTATTATTCTTATTTTCATTATTTTGGATGGATATTTAGATTATGCCTCAGTCTTTGTTCTCAGCCTTTCTTTCAATAATCCATGCATATAAGACAATGCTTTATTTACATCCTATAGTGCTACTTATGTAGTTATATTTATTATCAGTCAGTTCAAAATATATTCTAATTTCCAATGTGATTTCATATTTTATTCATGAGTTATTTAGCAGTAGGCTGCTTAATTTTCAAATATATTTTTCTAATATTATTCCTATTAGCTCTTTTTAAAAGTTTTAAAAATAAACGTTCTGTTTTAAAATAGTTTTAGATCTACAGAAAAATTGCAAAGATGGTACAAAGATTTTCCATATACCCTGAACTCACCCACTTTCCCCTGTTAGTAACATCCAGCATTAGGTTGGTATCTTTGTCAGAATTAATGAAACAATAGTATTACCTTATTAGTAACTGAAGTCCACACTTTATTTAGGTTTCTTTAGTTTTTACCAAATGTCTATTTCTGTTTAAGGATCCCAACCAGGACACCACATTATTATTAATCATCATGCCCCCTTAGCCTCCCGTCGACTCCCCCGGACTGTGGCAGTTTCTCAGATTTTCTTGTTTTTGGTGAAGTTCTGAAGAATACTGGTCAGGTATTCAGTAGAATGTACTTCAATTCAGATTTATCTGGTGTTTTCCTCAGGATTAAATGGGGATTATTTGTTTTGGGGAGGAAGACCTGGTTTTGGTATTAGGGTAATGATGGACCATAAAATCAACTATAAAGGGTTCCCTGGAAGAAATTGTAGAGAACTGGTATTATTTCTTTCCTAAATGTTCAGTAGAATTCATTGGTGAAGTCATCTGGACTTAGAGCTTTCTTTTTTCTTTGGAAGATTATTAAACCTTGGTTCAATTTCTTTAATAAATACAGAGCTTATTCAGGTTATCTATTTCTCTTTGTGTGCATCTCAGTACTTTATATCTATGAAGGAATTGACCCATTTCATTTAAATCATCAAATTTGTGGGCATAGACTGTTTCACATTATTCCTTTATTATATTTTAATATTCATAGGATCAGTTGTCATGATACTTCATTTATGATATTGGTAATTTATGTTTTATACTTAAAGTATTTTTTCTCTACTTTCCTAAGGTAGAAGATTATTATTGATCTTAGATATGTCTTCTTTTCCAGTATATTAATTGCAGATGCTCTGAAGTTCCCTCTATGAAGTGCTTTCACTACACCCCATCAATTTTGGTAATTTGTGTGTTCTCATTTTCCAAGTTCAAAATATTTTAAAATTTCTCTTGAGACTTCTTTTTCCCATGGGTTATTTAGAAGAATTCATTTCATTTCCAAGTAGTTGGTAACTTTCCAGCTATATTTGTGTTCTTGGTTTCTAGTTTCATTCCACTTTGGTCAGAGAATATGCTTTATATGACTTCGAGTTTTTCAAACTTGTTAAGGTGTGTTTTATGGCCCAGAACATGGTCTGTCTTAGTGAATGGTCTGTGAAAGTTTGAAAAGATGGTATATTCTGTTATAATACAATGGGGTTGTCTATAAATGTCAATTAGATCAAGTTGTTTGATAGTGATATTCAAGTCATCTGTACCCTTACTGATTGACTGATTTTCTACCTGTTTGATCTATTAATTGTTGACAAAGGGGTGTTGAAATCCCCACATACTCTAAGCTCACTATAATAGTAGATTTATCTATTTTTCCTTTCAATTCAATCAATGTTATGTTATATAGCTTGCTGCTTTGTTGTTAGGTATACATACACATTTAGAATTCTTACATAATCTTGGAGAATTGACTCCTTTATCATTATGTAACGTCCTCTTACTCCTAATGCTTGTCCTTATTATGAAAATTGCTTTGACTAAAATTAACATAGTTGATCCAGATTTGTTTTGATTCATGTTACCATGGTATATCTTTCTCCATTGCTTTACTTTTAAACAGTATGTGTTTATATTTAAAGTGAATTTCTTATAGACAATATATAGTTGTTTTTTTTATCTACTCTGATAATCTCTATTTTTTCATTGTTCTACATAGGTCATTCTTTTGGGTCTTTAGAATTCTATAAATGGCTTACTTCACCAAACTCTTGACCAAACTTTTGAGGGATAAAAAAAATTTGTGCACATGTTCTTTCTTTCTCTTCACCTATTCAATTCCCTATCTAAATAATTTGTGGGTCGTGTTTATATAACTATATTAAAATTATAAACCACATACAATGAATTAATTTAGCAATAACTAGATAAAGATGAAATAAACAACATTTATAATACATTAAATTATGTTTTATGTTATAAAATAATTTTTGCTTTCACTAAAATAATATTATTAAGTATATTTAAGTGAAATCAATAGGATTAAATATCTTTTTAAAATCATGGATTAATACTTTTGATATCACAATTTGAAGTTCTGGAAGTTTATCTAATAATTGTACAAGTGGAAAGAAAATCACATTATTGATTGTGCTTGCTGAATAAAAATAATGCTCCTTTTAATCCCCACATTAAGTTAGACAAAGTGTTTTTTTTTAAATTGTGAAGTAAATTTCTCCAATCCATGATGTCAGTTTTTCTTGAGCAGTATTTGTAAGGAATTACATTTTTATATTTTTTAAATTGAATAAAGAATCCACTGAAACTGTTCGGAAAATTGTTAAACAGAAAATTCTGTCCCAAGTTTTTAAATATCAGATACGAATATTTTTATGAGTGACACTTTATATTACTTTCAGCATAATGATAAAAATATTTCGAATATCTTTTTTCAAAATCATCTTTCAAATACATGAGTTTTTTCCCTGTCTGTTAAAATGTCATCATTACCTTGAAAAGACAAATTCAGTGTGTTTACATTTTTCAGAACTATCTACACAGCAGCATACTGCTAGAAGCCATTTGCTATCACAGGAAAAGGTCAGGAAATTTGGAATACTAATCATTTTGAGCAAAAAGTTCATGACTCATATTTAAACTCAATAACCTTTAAGTGCTTTGCCATAACATTAGTAGTTAACATTTTGTGAGTGCTAACCATTTATATTCCTTATAACTTTACCTCATTTTATTTCTCATAATAAGGCTATCATTATACCTATTTTTCTGGAGGAACCTGGATTTGATGTGGTGGTTCAATTCCTTGCCAAAGATCACCTAGAGAGTGCTTAAGGTCAGATTTCTCAGATAAATCTCATGAGGATTTATTTGTGCAAGCAGTTTGGTGAGATAATGCTCCCAGGATTCTTGGGTAAAGAAGTGAGGGCAGCAGGAAAGATGAGGGAAGAGGCCAAGCAAGGGTACAGTTTCAGCAAAAGTTTCAGCCTCAGACTGATCATCAAGGTATCTCTTGAGCATAAAATGCAGTTTGTCCAACTTGAAGGCAATATAGATCTGGGCTTCTACAATCTGGTCCACTCCGCAATGGCCCTGCCACCTAGAAGGACCAACTCTCAGGCCAACTTTCTACTTTCTACCAGTTCTAGCCAGAGGCTTTTGTAGCCCCCAAGGTACCTTTCCTCTGAAGGGAGTAACATGTCCATGTCTTTAAAAGAAATGCGCATAGGAACTGGAGGTTGGGCACATGAAACTTTTCGAAAGAATCTCAGAGAATCTGAGCAAAGCGTCATCAGTATTCGTTAGAGCTACTACCTGGAACAATCAGGATTCAGCCCAAGCAGTGTGCTCCAGACTTTACGCTCTTAATCATTGCACTAGACCACATGAGAGAACCAGCAAACCTGTGAGTAGGAAATAGACATTCATGAGCATCCCGCAATTATTTACAAACACTACTAATACTCACTCTCTTTTAAATGTATTTTTCAGATAAAATTTACCAATAAAATTTGGCTCTCCTGACTCAACTTTTTGCTGTAATGGTGTGACCATAAATGATAAATTAAATGAATTTAAATGTGAAACTCTCTCTATAAATTACCACCAGAATTATTTTATAATTCCAATCAATGGCACAGCCAACCTAGTTGAGAATATATCTTTGTTTCCTAGTGCGGGTTTAGACGTAGGTCATTCTGAAACTGTCTCTCCATGTCAGATATGCATGTATGCTATCCTAAGCGGTCTACTTCATCAACGTAATGGAGATTCTGACAAGCCACAGCAATGTGGATATTGCAAAAAAATCTAGTGGCTCCCTCACCATCCTTAGCCTTGAAACCTGAAGTATTCCTTCCCACTGACTGTTCTGTGACACAGTCTCATCACTGAACAGACATCTATCTGAATTACTCGGGAGCTGCTCTAGATTAAGTCACTCAGACCTGGAACTTTGCATGGAGATGGAGAAGTTTGAAAAAGATAGGTGGACTTAAGGAGTAAGTTCTTTCTTATATACTACTAGGTCATCGTATGGGGGGCAGAGATCGAGGGCCCGAGTCTTGGGTACACTCCCTTTGAGTCATCAGGGTAAGTACAAATTAGTGAAAGCTTTAACTTTCCCCTTCTACACCACTTCTGAAATGATTCTATCCATTCAGTTCAATAATTAACACATATTGGCAGACCATGAAGTGTAGACTGGGACAAAGGATGGGAAAGAACAAATAGACATGCTCCATTCCAACTCCTCACTGGCTCTTCGGGAAAGAAATTCTTATCTCATTAACAGGGCCAGGTTTCAGGCTCTAAGCACTGAAAAATAATAGGTAACACCTATATGGTACTTTATGAATGCCAGTATCATATATTTGTAAGTATATGTACTTAGTATATATATATGCTTATGCATATGTATATATACTTAATAAATAATATTATTTCCATGTGATAACTGAGGCATAATGAAGTTAATAATCTGTGCAAGACTACATGGCTTGTAAGAGGTAAATCTGAAATGTAATCATTCTATGACTTTAACTGCTAAGATATATGGTGCCTAAGGAGGGAGAAGGAAAAGCAAGAAACCAGATTGCAAAGAGGTAAATAGAGCATGGCCTCATCTGTATATGTTTACATATTTTATTTGTTAAAATGAATGGGGATAAGCAGTAATATTCTTTATATTTTTGTGTATTTAAAGAATTCATAATGTATAAAAGAAAAATTATTATGCTTTCCCCTTTGTATGAAATACAAATTATAAATAGCACTAAACTTTAAAAGAAGGGCTTGAAATCCTCATGAAACCTTTTCTCCATGCTGACAACTTTAATGCATTTCTTGAAAGTAACACATTTTTCAACTTTTTTTTGACACCACCAACTTGGACTGACAGAGGCAAAGAATGTCTGACATGAAGGGCCTTCAATGTTCCAAACCTTTGATGGGTATGAAGAGGACTGAGAAAGCTACTACTCAGTTGAAAACACTCACCTTTCTTCTCAAAAAATGAGGGTGACTCAGAAAATCAGAACCAAGAGACAGGGGGCAAAGCTAAGAGACCCAGAAAATCACTATAAGGGAGAAGAACTGAGCCCTAATCAAAGACATAGTAACATGTACCTGGCTGGGTCTGAGGATTTCTATGGGCAGTGACTGCCATGTGCCCCTTGCCTTCCTCCTCTCCTTTGAATAGGAATGTCCAATTGCAGTTCCGGCATGTTTCAGCTTTGCACGCTGAGGTATGGAGAGCACAGGACTTGTCTTTTAACTTCTCAGAGCTGCAGATGGAGAAGAACTTTGCTCAAGAGCTGTTCTTGAAGATCTGCAATTGGAGTCCCATCTAAACCTGGTCTGATTTAGATAATGACATGCTGAACACTGGGCATGAGCCCCATACTGTAATAAGATGAGATCTTGGTGATCTTGGGAGGAGGATGAGGGTATTTTGCATGTGGAAGAGATGTGAATCATTGGAGCCAGAGGATGGACTGTGATTGCCAGTTGAGAATTTCTAATATATTCACTGTTGGACTCTTGCTATTTATATTTATGCACACTGGCCAGAGGAAAATTACTCCTAAGATAGAAAATGCCAGATGACATGCTTGGAAATGTAACTAGGGTTATATCAGGGTTTCTGACAACTGTATGGATATACAAGCTACCAGTTTTGAACTGAAAGTTTCCTGAAGTCAGACTGAATTGTAAATGGATATCTAATACCCTTCAGTATGATGATTATACATATATTTCCAAAGGGTGCACAAGAACTTTTTCTTGGAGATAGATAATGTTCCACCAGATTTGTGCACTCCTAGCCAAATTTTCAACCACGTTGAGGTTTCCTAGCCACTTTTCAACCAGGTGGGGTATTGCGACTCAGTTCTGGTCAGTGGATTTGGAGTGAAAGTGGTATGTGACCTTCTCAAGCCTGGCACACAAAACCTTCCAGCCCTCTCTTCTTCCAGCCTGCAGGCTGTCCTCTGCCTGGAGCCATCTTCAATGCTATGTGATGAAAGAAACAGAGGCTCCGTTAGTTTGACTAATTCTGCTAGAATAGCGTGAATAGGGTTAATAAAACACCAAGATATGACACATAGCTAAAACAATTTAGAATAGGATATTTTTATATGTTTGATATAATTCAATAATTTTCTAAAGAACATATTGTCAGTTTTCCCTGGTTCAAGACAGTAATATTCTATCTGACAAGACTTTTTCCCCTCATTTCCCATTCACATGAAAGTATAACAGTCAATAGGCAGTATCTTTAATAATTCAGGAGACTATCAAATCTCTCTCTACATTGCCATGGCCATCAGCCTAACCCTAACCTAACCACCAACCTAACTATGATCATCTCGTGCCTGGACAACTATAATAGTCTCTGTTCTTGCACCCTCCCGTCTGTTTCCAGGTTGTAATCAGAGTGATCTTTTCAATTTGATCATAGCTTCCATCATACTCATCCATAGCTGCCTGCTTATTGTTCTTAAGGTAAAGTCTTTAATGTGCTAAGGTAAGGATCTGACTAGTCTGATCTCTCTCTGCCTTGACAGCTTCATGATGGATCTCTCTTGCTCTAAATGCTTTTTCTAGAGCCACATTTCAGTTTCTGGATGCACCATGCTCTTTCCCTCTATAGAAACTTGTATCTCAGTTTAGAAATCATCTCCTTAGGAAAGACTTTGCTGATCCTAAACTGAGTAAGTTTCTCTCATTTTGTGTTACAGATTTGTCTACTTTCCTACATAGCATTTTTCTTACCTTGAAAATTTTTTAAGTGTTCAATTATTTTGTTAAATCTTTGACCTGATATTACATTCATGTGGTTTAAAAAATTATTTTAAAAATACAATGAAATAACTATATAACCTCAGAATGCAACCGAACCTTTTTGCCAATTTAGTTTTATCATGTCCTGAATTCTGGGATGTATTTGGGTTTATTTCTGAACTTTCTATTCTGGTCCATAGGTCAATTGTCAGTCCATGTATGAGTGCTGTCCTTTTTTCATCAATATTATCTTTCTTATTACTTGATTTTGCATTATTAAGTATTCTTTTATTTTAATTACTTGATTCGTTGACATTAAATGATAGCATTTTACACTCTACCATTGCAGATAGAGCATCAGCAAATTTATTTTGTCTTCATTGCTTTTTCCTTTTCCTCTCCACATTTTGTTGTTGTAATTTCTACATTGCCAGGGCATATAATGCTTGTATTTGGGTCAGTCATTCTAAATCTCATGCTTTAAAACTTAAAAGAAAAAAAACATAGTTCCATCATTAAATACTTTAATCTTTACCACCAGTCTTTTTGCCAGTGTTCTCTGCCACCTCTTATTTGGTTGATGCCACCTGAAGAACAGAAACAGATAAAAGCATAAAGGAAGAATCTTGAGGTGTAAAAGGAACACATCTGACACCATAATTGATGCAAAGAGGGAAGAAAGTGAAAGCAGAAAGGGACTAATGCATATGAAAAATAATGAATGTCTGAGCATTAGAGGTTCTGATAAAAAGCAAGATTTTTCAGAGCTGAATAAGAAACCTGAATGGAAAAGTGACTATTGTCAGAGAGGAAAGTAAGTGATTTTTATTTTTCTAATTTCAGAGTGTGAAAACTTCTGAGCGATCACAGGACTGTGAGAATACATGGCTGAAATGGAATTGAGAAAAGGTCGTTGGAGATGAAGAGAGGCTGAGGACCTGAGAGGCCAGTGTGTTGAAAGTCATTAGCGCAGAATGGAGCGATCAAACCATCCAGGGAAATGGTAAGATTTGAGGTGGGCAGGAAGGCTGCTGGCAAGATGCCCGTGACTGCAATTAAGCTGGTGGCACGAGGATCGAAGGACTAGGGGTTTCCCATGCAGATGGAGGGATGATGCCTGGAGCTCCCTCCTACCATGGGCAACACAAAGGCTGCTTTCCAGGAAAGGAGGCAGCTTGGGGGGCACCATCATCTGGGGCCTGTCATGGGACGTCAAAATGCAGAAGATGTGAGGACTGTATCATGAAGAGTTTAAGGTCGTGCAATTTTGCTTTATTTATGGTGAGATGGGAATTCCAGAGGACGTAGGGGGCAAATAAAAGAAGTTGGGTTATGGGAGAGAAACAAACAGCTTCAATGGGGATGAATATGTGGGAGAGTCTAGAGCCCTGGGGACTCTCACCTCAGATGCTAAGGACAGCTGACCCAATGCCACTCAGGAGGAATCATCATTCCTACTCAGACTGTATATTACCTGCATTTATGGACACTTATTTCTATCTTTAGGTATAATCTTGATATTCCTCAATATTTTTTTTCTTAAAGCTGTTGAAATCCATGTCCCCCAAAAATCACTCTCTGAATATAATAAATCCACAAAGGAGGTGAAACTTTTACAGATTTTTTTCTTTGTTATATGCATTTCTCTTTAATAATACACCAAATGACAAATAATGAACTTACTAGTTTCTTTACCATGTACATCACTCAGGAAGCGAATGGCAAAAGCAACACGTTTTTGACACCATAGTTTGCTCTGCCAATGACGTGGCCAGTTGATACTCATTACGCTAGATCTCGGCAGTGTATGGGAGGATTGGATTGATAACACAGCAGGAGAACTCTGGGGCAGAGCATTGGGGAGCCTTCATAAAAAAAGTTCCCAGCAGAGCATCCTGAATAAAAAGGAGACAGTTGGGCTAAGGAAGAAAGTGAAATGGAGTTCAAGCTCCTACAGTGGACACAGCAAAGATAAACAGCAAGTTGCAATACAGAGTTCCTGCCCCTTCTAGGCTTATTTAGGTGACAAAATTAATGTACCCTTTAGGTTACAATGCCAGGAAGTAAACCATTAAAGGAAATGATAAACTGTGCCTTCAGTAAGTACTGTGGTAGTTCTGGCAAGGAAGTAGGGCAGCGTGTTCTAGAAACACTGTGTGAGCATGAAGAACACTTTTATCGCCTCCTTGCGTGAGTGTTGTGTTGAGAGAGGCAAGCAAAGTGATGACTTTCAAGGCCAAAAAAATCCAGTGAGGGAATATTTGTGAAAATATAAATTGCAAAGCTCCAAACAAATATTTAACATTGCTTTTTATTACTGTTAGCAGTGCTCATTGTAAGTCGGTGTTTAGGAGCTGCATCAGACCCAACATGGAGAATTGCAGAAGTTTAAAGACAGGATGAAACAAATTAAAAATCTGAAAAGGAATTCTTAGCTGACCAAAGCCTGTCATCTCAAGGATCATTTGCTTTAACAATAAGTTCTTTTTTTAGTGAAATGTGCAATCCATGTCTTCAAAACCATTTTTTTTCAGGTTAGAATTTTTTATTTTTTACTGTCATTATGTTTATTGTGATGAGTTTGGCTTATATTACCTAATGATGGACCAAAGTGTTCCGCTTTAACATAATCATTTCTGTATCCATTACTGAAAACTGGAGAAGATACGTTAGATCCCTAAGAGAACTTATATGTGCTCTGGGATGTGGTCTGGAAAAAGATGATCACAGAAATCTGTGTGCTGTAACCAAAAGACTTTTGTGCTTTCCTTTGCAGTTACGGCTCTTAAGACATTTTACCAAAATATCATGTGTTGATAATGATGATGATGGTGAGGAATCTGTGTTTCTAATCATCACTAGAAACATACAGCCATGGCTTGAATATCAGTCTGTTTCACATCACATAGCATGCAAATATGACAGTTGTACTCTTCCATATACTTTATCTTTTTAGAATTCTTGCTCTGAAAAATTAGAATTGCCTTACCGAACAGACACCATGCTTACCCAATATGGATAAAATTCCCATATAACAATGCTATAGGATTTATTAAACTGCCTTTTTAAAAAAAATAATGACACTTGATCTAACTTACCTATTCAAAGATATTCAATGGAAATTTACTTTCCTTTCCCCTGAGACTAACCCAGATTCCAAAGGATCAGAGACATACAGCGAACTCCTTGAGATGATCACTAGTTGTTCCTACCTGCTCAGCACCCCTTTCTCCTTTCTCTGGTAACCGAGTTCCCCTCTTTTTCTTTTGTGATGCCCATTCTATGTGTGGTAGAGATAAGCACTACCACCAGGGACTGATTTCTTGGTAGTAATAATTTACCATTGGTGGATAATGAGCAAAATGACTACTAACCAGCAACTTCTGCAAGGCTTGGGAATGCGCAAAGTGAGGGGATATAGTTACAATCCTGCTTTCTCTGCTAGAGCAATCATAAATGATTCCTCATGTGCAATGACCCTATTTAAGAGATGGCCAGCACAAGAAACATGAACCCTTGAACTGAGCTCTGCCTGAAGGAAAATATTCCCTTTTGATTCTTCGGTTACATGAACCGATGGAGTTCTTTGGTTGGCTTAATCTAGTTCAAGCTGTCTTCCTGTTTTTCTCTCTCTTGTTACCAAATAAACCCTGACTATTGCATAGATTTTTCCTCGAAAAGGATGTGGGGGGATGGGAGAAGAAAGTAGTATTTTTCTATGTACTTTTGCAATATGCTGGTCATAAAACTAGAGCTGTCATTTCTTTAATCAATATATATTCTTTGTTTATGAGGAAAGAGACAAAATTAGATTATGTGATTTGTCTAATATTTCATTATAAATTACAGACTCAGGCTGAGACCCAAATAAGACTCCATATCCAATATACCATGTTGCAATTATATTGCATATGCAAATGCAATTATATTTATGCAAATGATATGAGAAAAATTTAAGCAATAGTGAGAGCTGTTGCTATAAAAAGATAACAAAACAAATCGAGGTGGAGAGACAGTGGTCAGAAAGGAACGTCCAAAGCAGCACAGAGCTGTCCAGAGTTCTGACCTCTGCCCAGACATCCCTGACCATCAGTGCTTAAGTACATTTCTGACCATAGCCTTGTTCACTCTAGCCCATGTAATGTTTACTTCTCTATTTCTTCCAATGAAAGTATGAACTCTGTTAGTCTGGCTTATGCAAAATAATTTGAAGTCATCTAGATCTTAGTTCTATTTTCAGTACTTCTGCTAATGATCATATAACTTTGAACAAGTCACATAATTAAGCATCAGTTTTCTTATCTGTCAAAGGGGAATAATATAGGAGTTATAGGAACTGGAACATAGAAGGAACTCAAAAGCATGTCAGTTCCCTTCTCATCTTCCTCACTAAGGAAATAAAACTGGAAAGAAGAAGTTTATTGCTGAATTATTTTTTGAAATGGTGCTTGATATGACCAAATTTTACCTATTAGAAATTGATCAGCCCTTCATTTAGAAGTTTCCATTTTCACTTATAAATGTCTTCATGAGACCTCTGTTTTCACGAGGTGAATTTTGGGGCAGCCTCCTGTGTAGATTGTGCTCTAGGCACCCAAAGATTTACAGAGGGCAATATTCCATCCCCACTGAATCAAACTCATTTTGGTTAGCAATTAGCAAATCTCTCTCCCTATCCTGTCTCCTCCTTGGTAATGCTTTCATTAAAAAAAAAAAAAAGGAGCAAAACAAATTAGATTATTCCTGCTAATATATTTTTTTTCTTCCAGCAGGGATGGCAGCACTTGGCTGCTGGGATGAATAAATGAAATATTCCTGTGATTTAAACCACACATACAATCAGGCAGAGAATATAGACAATAATTCTAGCCTTTGAAGTATATACTCAAGTCAGACATTAGCCTGACAATGTGAGTTGTACTTTTGAGGTTTTACATAAACAAGCTAACTGCATGCTTTTCAGGATCGTCTGCGTCTTAGTTAATGTGTGCATTTAGGCTATGAAAAAACAATCACATACTCACTCCTGTGATTAAACCTTCAAATGGTCTCCACACACTATGGTAAAAAATAATTTATTTCTTCTTTTAACTTATTTGACTCATTTTTTTTTCCTTTTTCCTTTTTTTCAAGATGCAGGGAAGAACAGTGTGGAGTGATTGGAAGCATATGGGCCTTGGGGTTGAGAAGCATTAGGTTTGAACCCTGGCTCTGTAACTTATTTTGTTTTTTGATTTAAAGCAACTTACTTAAAATCTCTAAGCCTCAGTTTCTAAATATGTGCTGAGATTCTAAAGATTAAATTAACTAAATATGTAAAAATACTGTGGCAGAAACTGTTAGTTGGCTAATTCAATACCTTTCCAAATCCTTTTCTTTCTAACCACCTTTCGTTCTTCAGTAGGTTGTACATGGAAATCTCCTGGGAAGATCTTCTCTTCTCAACTAAAATGACCAAGTTTTTGATCCTACCTCTTTCTTCCTGTTTGGGAAGAAGATATGAAGCCTGGAGGTAGAGCAGCCACTTTGGAACCATGAGTATAAAACCACCTATAAGGATGGCACAGAAGGAAACTAGGAGAAGCTGGAGTTGACCTGGAGCAGTTTTTCACAAGACTTCTTGTTATGGGAAAGCAATAGTTCCTTATCTAATAAAGCCATTGCTTCTCAAGTTTTCTGTTACTCAAAGTTATAGAATTCCTATGTGATACAAGAGCAAACATAGTCCCTAGACCATAGGGAAGTTCAAATGTTAATCATCTTTTCCCCTCCACTGCAAATAAGGGCCATACAATGGATGAGCCATAATCTTAGCATACATATTTTAAATAGAAATAAAAAGTTAAAAATTTCAGGCATCACTTTTCATTTTCTTGTGAATATCACCATTCAACCTGGTTTATATTCCAGAGTCTTAGAAAATATCCTGACACCTCCTTCTCCCTTGAATAATCTTATCTGACTCAAGTCCTATGGTTTATACCTCTAAATATCTGTCCCATCATGGACTTCTTTCCATCTCCCCTGACATCACCTTAGTCTCTTACAGTCACCTGGACCATCACATTCTCATCATCTTACAAGAGAACCTCTGCACATGCCATGTTCCCTCTGCCTAGAATTTTCTGTACCCCTAACTCTTTACCTTTCATATCATAGTAAATCAGCACATACTCAGAAACATTTCCCTGCCCTGGCCAAATCCCTTTTACATCTCATTATGTCTCTCTTTTGAGCGCACACTCAACATTGTACAATTATATGTGAGTCTTCATGTCTTTCTCCCTGCCAGCCTCTAAGTCCCAGAAGAGGGGAGCCTATTGTTTTGTTTCATCTTCCATCATTTATTCCCATATCAAGCCCAGTACTGAGCCCATAGTCAGTGCTCAATATTCACTTTCTCAGAATAACTAACATTTAATGAGCACTTACCATGTACGAAGCATTTTTATTAGTGCTTTATATGCATTAACTCAGTTTAATAGTCTCAGCAATCCTGTTTTCCAGATACATTAACCCCATTTCACAGATAAGAGCACAGAGAGGTTAAGGAATTTGCCTGAGGTCACACAGGTAGTAAACAGGATTTAAGTCAGGCAGTTTGTCTTTGGAGCCTGCTATTAACCACAACCCAAAGCTGAATAAAAGGATGAATCTTGCCACCAACTGGGCAATGATACTTACTTTGGCTTTGTGGCTTTGATGCTCAAGCAAGAGATAAATAGAAGTTGCTTTGTACAAGCTATTCTTCTGGGATTCACAGGATAAGATACAGTCTAAAGGCACCTGATCTATATTTTAAAGGCTCCATATAGCTAATCACTGATTTATCTATGGAGATAAAGTAAATGGATTTACATATTTGTATTTTCCTTAAAAACAAAATACGATGCATTATATAACTATTGGCCTTCCTCCTCAATTTTCTTGGCCCTTCTATGATTTCATGTGAGAAAGCACACGAATTGTACTAGATTTCTTCTTTATTGTGCCACATTGGGTAATGCTATATTGTTTTATTTTTTTTAATTCAAAACCAAATTATTTTGAAAGAGTGAAGAAAACACCATCTGTAACAACTAAAATCATAATAACATTTCTTTTTTCTGTTCTCAAAGCACATCAATGATATTCAAAGAAAAGAAAAATGATTAGTTCCAGGCTGAGCTTGACTGTGCCAAATAAGTATGCTGATTTGTTGGCTTGGTTAGAAAACCCTGAAATCAGAGATTTATGTAGGGATTTGCTAATGACAAACTATTTTTTGTACATCCAAATCTTTATACTTCCACCACTGGTGCATTTAAAATGGGATTGGATCCTAGGGAGGAAATGAGAATGAAGGAAGAAAACCAGTAAAGTGATGCAAAGAGGGTTGGGGGTAAATCTTAGGTCTATAATTGATTCAAAATTAGCTGAATTTTTGGATGAGACTACAGTGGGAAGTAACATTACAGTAATAATCGAAATATGTCTAGCACTTTATGATTTTTCAAAGCAATGTCACATTATTAATCTCATGTAATCCTCACAACATTCCTGAAAGTTTGATGATGTGGTTATTCCCATTTTAGACACTAGAAACCTGAAACTCAGATGAGTTAAGGAAAAGGGATGGTAGTGGAAGGCAATGAGGACTTTGAGGAGGGGGCTTTCAGTGTGCCATGCAACCGTACCCCATGGAAATATGGGTGTGCACCCTCTTTTCCCTGAGCCAAGTGAGAGATGCTGCTCTCCCAATCTTGGCACTATTGGCATTTTTTGGACCAGTAAGGAATATCTTTCAATGAGAAAGAATAACCTAATGAAAAGGAGGTTCAAATCCTCACCCCTCCACTAATTATTTATATCAAAAAAAAAAAGGGAATTAGCTTGGCTTTATGGATTTAAATTCATCTATTTGTGAAATAAAGATTTGAGGAAAATGTCCTCTAGGAACTCTTCCCACTCTAATTATAGGATTTGGTGAGAAACAGGAGTGCAGACTCCACATCCCAAATTTGTGATGATTTCCCCAAACTACTGCCTAATACTCTTGTGCTGCTTTCACTCTGAAAAAATTTACTAAATAAATAAATGAAGATAAAAACAAAGGATTTAGGAAGTAAAGTCATGTAAACAGGGTTTAAAGAAAATCAACTACGTTGAAATATTTTGGAAGTTACAGTATGTGTACAAAATTGTTACACCAATTGGATATTCTTTTAGTAAATCCTATTTGCAGTGAAATACAGAAGAAGCCGATTTTCTCCCTCTAAGATTCTATAATGTGACCTTTGTGTCGATTCTGATTAGTCTATCTCTTGAAGACCAAGTAAAGTTTCAAGGTGTTTTTTTCCAATTCTTATGCAGTAAGATCTCTCCTTACATTGTTGAAATACATTTGATCTTCTTCAAACTGAATTGGAAATGACATATCAAAGTAAAGCAATTTTCAAGCTTGAAAAGTAAGAGGAAAAAATTTCTTATTTGATGGGGAATATCAAGGGGAGAATCATAGGTACTAAAACAATGTGTATTTCTAAGGAGATTGATGGAAACTTACAACAACCTTGAAGAAATAAGTACTGATATTTTTCCATCTCTTTGTAATGCTCAGAGAGTTTGACGGCTCAAGATCAAACAATAACTTTACATCAAAACATGGTCTGGAGCTCAGATCTTGGCTCCCCCATCATATTTCCATTTCCTTGCTGCCTGCTTCTTTGACAGATGCTGGCATATCTTGTTTTTAGCTCAATCTGTCCTAGAAGGTGCCGCAAGAAAAGCACCCTGCGAATAGCACCAGGTTTCCTTGAAAATGAATGAGGTTCTGGGCTTCCAGCGAAAACACCACTCTTGTATCAAACCACATGAAAGTAAACCCTTTTGTTAAATAAATGTGATCTCTGCCTTTTGTGGCCAGGGGCTATTAAAGATACCAGATGAAGACAGCAGATTCTCTCTGGTGGGAGAAAGGAAGTTAGAATTCTGTTTCAAAGCAAAACTGGGCCATTTCACTGAACATCAGGTGTGAGAAGCCAGTTTGGTCTCCATTTGGAATCATCTTTGCTTGGGTGACTGTCATTTAACAACTTTGTCTTTTGGGGGTTTGAGGTGTATGTTGGCTGTGGAGGTGGAAACAAGGATGGAAGAAATTAAATGGCTACTCCCCTTACTTGGAACCTATCTGGCCCTGCTTCCCACTCGGCCACCCTCTTCGACACCCGCGACCTCTGCTCTTTGGCACTTTGGTGCTGTCCTTCCCTCCCCCCACCACTGCTGGCTCCCTGCCTTCCTTTCTCTGTCCTTCTTTCCTTCCTTCCCAATAGCAATCTTGCCCTTCTGATCAGGTGCAAACTTCTTGGGACTATCCCCACTATCATTACTCTTTTTCTCCATTTTTCTCCCTGTTTCCTCCCCTCATCCTCTTCTAATGCCAATTCTTTCTTTTCCCCAAAGACTCAACTGATTTCCTCCCTTCTTCGCTGCTCCAGGAGCTAGAATCCTTTAGCAATCTAGTAACACAGACAAAAAACTGTCAGGGGGATAGATGCTCTGTGTGCCACATACTCTGAGCAGAAAATGAGCTGACGTGGACAACAGGTGTGGTTTATTAATAAGAAACACTTCTGGCACCAAGGTCTGGGGTACCAAGAACCTTAGAATTGGAGGAATCTTGGCGATCAACTTGATAAACTGTCACATTTAAGAGACAACAACACTGACAAGCCAAGAGGTTAAATGCCAGGTGAATGCAGAGCAGCGAGTGAACAGGGTCTCCTGACTCCCACGCCAGTGCTCTTTGCACATCAAACTGCCGTGCTGAGATGTACCTTAAAGGTCCAAAGGGTGTGTGTGGCATGGACAGACCCTAGAGTTTGGTGCATTTGTCCATGGACCTGACATTTGTTGCCACGAATTGCCGAGAGTAATTTTCAGATATTCTTTTTATTAAGGTGCCCCATGTATGGGTCAATTTCACCTCTAAGAAATAGCTTGCAGTTTTCGTTTTGTTCTGCTTTATACCATCATCCACCAGGAAACAGCATTTGTTTCCTTTTCCTAAGAAATGGTGCCTTCTGGAGGCCTCTCTGATCATCTCAAGATCCTATCCCACACTGTATACCTATTCTATGGATCCTTTCCTTTTTTCTCTGACTCTCCTTAGCCAACTATATGTTTTTAAATGATATGAACAGGTATTTTACCTTTTGGCTAACTATTAATTTTGCAACTCCCTGTATTTTTTATTTGAAGCTTCCTGCCCTCTGAGGGGCTCTGGGAGGCAGAGATAAGTGCTCCAATGAGTGCTGCATTGTGCAACTCCATTGGCATCCCATCCCACCTCCTGCCCCCAGAGCACCCTTCAGGAATGTGGACAAGTAGAACAGACAGATGGAGCCAATGACAGAATTATTCATTCAGATTAAAGGCATTTTTGTAGCATAGAAAAATTGGAAGATGTTGAGACACAAAACATATACACAGATCATTTTTTCCAAACATGAGACCAGAACACATGGTCTGATATGCTCAGTCTAACAGAAGGAAGAAATACTTGAAACTAAGACTTTCCCAGAGAATCCTGTGTGAGAGGTCATTGTATGTATAGGTTAAAGAGAAAAGGGGAATGAAACTGGCAGGCAGTGAATCGTGTGTTCATCATACACTGCTTCTCACACGTTAACGTGCACACACTAATCACCTTGAATGGTGCTACAAGGTAGATTTTGATTTTGCAGGTGTGGGGTAGTACCTGAGATTGTGCATTTCCAACAGGCTTCCCGGCAATGCTGGTGCTGCGTGTCTGAGGACCACACTTAGGAACCAAGGCCTTAGGGGCCATTTCTTATTCATCTTGGTGTCCCCAACACCCAGTAGGTATACAACAAACATAAAGGTTTGGCAAACCAAGGTTCAGGCACTTTACATGCACACTAAATTATTTAATCTTCTTAACAATATTATTGTGTAGATGTTGTTATCCTTTTTTTACTGTGAATAAATACGAGTTCAAGAATTCATTAATCCAGATCTGTAGGAGTGATTCTAAAGATGACTAGGCATCACTGGCATTCAGGATTCAAAACTTGTCAATGCAAGGAGCATCATTCTTTTCCACCAGATTTCCTATCTGTCAACATGAACTTGGGAAGGTATTATATTAAAAATGTGGACTCTGAAGCCAGTCAGGCTATTCTGAATCCCAATTTCAGTCCTCAACAGCTGTGCAACTTGAGCAAGTTCATTATTCACAAGTCTCAGTATACTCTGGGAAATGGGAATAACA
Organism: Manis javanica; assembly: GCF_040802235.1. Taxonomy (NCBI): domain Eukaryota; kingdom Metazoa; phylum Chordata; class Mammalia; order Pholidota; family Manidae; genus Manis; species Manis javanica. The sequence continues at coordinate 13,325,393 of NC_133167.1, read as the reverse complement.
GTAGGTCTTACTTCATAGGGATGTTATGAAAATTAAAAGACTTACTGTTAGTAAAGCACTTAAAACAGTTCCTGGCATGCATTGTATGACAAAGCACAGATTATGTGATAAACCCAAAAAGAGCTAACAATCAATGGCTCAGAGACTGACATACGCAATGCTTCAAGATGATACTTTTTCTCGTAGATGTGACCTGGAAGTTCCTGTGGCTTGCAGCTACTGGATTCATTTGTTCTCTAAGAAACTTGCAGCCCTTTATCCCTCTATCCCATTGCCCCAAATCAAAGTGAATACCATCTCCTACCATCTCCATTTGAAACATCAACTAGCTTTTTTTAATTGGATATTTATAAAAGCACTCATGCCGCAAATCAAAGTCAATGCATCTCTATTTGAAAATAGACCCGTGTTCTTTCACTGGATGCTTACAAATGCACTCAGCACAATATTAGAGAAGTACTGTTAAAGGTGAGGTTAATATTCTCATAGAAACCCTTTTTTAGGAGGTAGCACATACTTGCTTAAGAATCTCTGATATTTTCTTCCCTTTCTTTTCAGAAGAAGTGGGACATACTAAGTTCTCTCCCCTAAGTCGTCTCTGGCAAGAGGCACATTGTGTATTTCCACACACTTGCATTTAATGACATGCAGAGAACAATGATCCACCCAGTCAACATTTTAATATTATTGAAATATCTCCCTTAATTCCCAACACAATTTTCAAACCATGTGAGTCAAGAACAAAGAGCATCAAACTCTCTTTGCTAAATCATTTTCTGTTCTCTCCCTCTGCCCAAATATCTTGATCTGTATCTTACCAGTCAGCAAGACAGATGATATTCCTAGTTCATTAGTGAAACTCAATCCACTGTCTTTTAGTAAGAGCCACCGTTTACAGAGTGGCACATTTGAGCCTATTTAGTTGGTCTTCCTTAGATTCAGCTGTACTTTAGCTGTGTGCAAAGAGTGACATTAAATCTATTTCACCCCAAGATCTTCACTCTAATGAATCTTGACCTCATTTCTAATGATCCTGTTATTCTCAAGGCACTATAAGAACGTATGAAAACTGGATGCTCCAAAACGGCTCTGACCAGTGGGCCCTGGCACTTTGATGTCCAGCCTGTGAAACTGGAAGCAAGTCAGAAATCGGGTTCCAAAGGAGCGTGCAAAAGCAGTTTCCTTAATTTAGCCACTCAGCACCAGGGGAAAGTCTTTCTTTCTCCTGCCTCTGATGGGTTTGTGCCCCAGGCTTCAGGGCTTTTAAATATTTTAACATTCCTCTTTGGGCTTCCAGCCCTGAAGATTGTTGATAGAAGGCTCAAGTTAACAACTAATTAGCACAGTCACGCAGGACTGAGAGAGATTTGGACCAGGCTGAAAAAAAAGCAGCTGGAAGCAAGTAAAAAGTTTGAAAACTAGACTCTGGTGTGAGCACTGCATTCCTGTTCCCTGGGGCTTGGAGTCTTTCTGCCTGTGCGTTAGGGCTTCCGCAGGCCAGGGAAGGATTTGCGGGCTCGCTTTCTCTCTTTCTTTCCCCTTCCCCTTTCCTTCCTCCTACCGTTTCTCCTTGCGTCCCTCCCTCCCTCTCTCCTTTTCTCTTCCTAAATGATGGTAAGAAATTTTTTTCTTAACCAGTTAGTGTTTTAGGCCAGTAAAAACACCAAACTAGGAGTTTAACAGAATTGGATTTTCTACCAACATTCTGCATAACCCCAAACAAGTCACTTTTCTAAGGTCAAAGATTTTAATCTGAGAGTAAAGGAGCTGGATTAGTCTCTGAGGACTATTCTAACTCTGAAAGGTTGTTATTCAGAGCAAGCTGGGCACAAGGACAAACGTGCTATATTAATACTCTGTAGGGACCATATTAAATAGGCCAAGACAATCTACCAAAGGAAAAGTAGATTAAAGCTCGGGTCTCAATATTGACCACAAATTCCCTCACTAACAATGAGAGGAACCCAGGAAAGAAAGGCAGTATGCTCGGTTGTGTTTTCAGACATACAATTTGTGAAAGACAGTGCGATAAATGCCTCTGCACATAAACTGCTGTCATTTCTTGTATGATTATGACTTTGGGATAAATTATTAAAGTGAAAGTTATGAACTTTTTTAAGAATCTTGATACATATTTCCAAGTTGTTCTCCACAAAAGTGATCACAATACTGTTTTACAACATTTATAAGAAAGAATTGGATATTATCATTTTTTATAAATTAGTTGATTTGATAAGCAAAAAATGCTATTTGCATTTCTTTGATTTTTGATGAAGCTGAACATGATTAAAAGAATTACATGATAATCCTATAGTGAGATATTACCTTTCTACCTTAAATTATGGTTTGAAGGTTTTTTAAATGCTCCAGGCTAAGGGTCTCACCAGGGTCTAAATGAGGCATATTAGATGTTGACAACTGAAATTCACATATTTTTAATATTCTTATTTAAAAAACAATTTAGACTCAGTTAACTTCATGTTTTATAACTGTCAGGATATATATTAGCATAAGTACATGTATGTGCATATATAAAGAATATTAATAATATTAATGATATAGATATGTATAGCTGTGTCTTATTCTATAATGTGGGTTTGATCTTTCCAAATTTAACATTTTTTTATTGCTCCTTACCTGAAATTTTTATTGTTTAGTTCATGCAAATGCCTAAAGTGAAAGTTCTGGTATCTTAAATGGACAAAACCAGGTAAGCAACAATCCTAGTGAAAAGGTGGTCATCTGCCTCATGGTCATAGGAGCGAGGTCAGTATGTGAAGGTGTTGTTCTGAACACGACACATACAATTATTCAGTTCTTACAACAGTCTGGTAAGTTGGGTATTTTCACCGTTCATCTTGAACGTGAGGCAGCCAAAGCCCAGGGAGATTCAGGAGGGTGACAGTGTTCCTGCTGCCGGCAGGCAGGCAGGCTGGGACGCAACACCGGTCCCTTCGTCCAAAGGCCCTGCTCTTCCTGTTGACACTCTAGGACTTCAGTGAGTCTGAATGTGCCACACACCACCTATGGACTCCACCAGACTTGTCCAACCAAAACAATCAGTAAAAACCTTTTCAAGCCTCAAACCTGCACGGGAAGACAATTACATTCACGAGGGATTTTATAACTGCATTGAAATTATTAATTCTTCAGAACCCCAAATTAAAGATCTTCTTAATGAAGCGTTTTGGTCCTTTCCCAGGGAAAAGACAGCACTTCAGCTAAATTATGAGGCATAGTCCAGTATGTACTATACTTCTCTCCAGCCCTTTCAATGCGAGCATTAGTTCTAAGACCCCAGGAAGCTTTGGAACACCGTTAGACCATGGCTATACTAAGCATTTATTTGCATTATGAACACTTTCCAAATACACTGCAGCTGGTATGATGGCAATGTGGAAATCAAACAAACAAGAAAGCTCTTTAATTTTGTAAAACAATTGCCTCACAAGAGTCAGGTTTTCTGGTTACAGAGTTTATATTCCTCATTTGATTCCTTATGTCCTTCCCGGATAGCAGACATTCTTTTACATCCCGTTTGGCCCATGAGCCTAGACAAATAGTCACGCAAACTCCTCAGCTGACGAGGCAGGCCGTTATTTTCAGGGAAGGTAACAACCAAATCTAATGTTGCAGGACCAACAGCTACTTCAGGTTATACAGGAAGACTTAGTTATGCACATTAAAGACCAGATTCCCGACTTGTACTGATGATAATATAATTAAGGGTGAGTGCTTCTTTTAAAACAAGATATCCCCAAATGGTAGACAAAGTCTGAAAATTCTAAGAGCAGATTATTACGGCTCTTACATTGGTGTCAGGGTTCCTTTGGCAACAAAAGAACGGATATGTTTACACAACAGAGGTAGATGTGGCCTCAGCTTAACCTGGTATTTTGTGTAATCTGCTAAAATGAAGAAGTACTGAAGATCAAAAAGGGTAGCTCACGTCTATCGTCATATATGGTAAATATCCGCAAGTCAGTAACTCCTTTACATTCTAAACTGTCGGTAACATAAACGTTAGGGGAACTATCTCCATCTTGGTTGCTCCAAGGTTATGAAGCAGCATTTTCCAGCAGATAGGGAGGTATTTGAGTAAACATTAGCTGGGGAATGAGGAGAACAAAAAGCAGAGTAACCCTAGGAAATCTGGATGCTCTTTATTTTTGCAAGAACTTTGAATCAGCCTCACTGAAAGCTGAAAAAGCTGGCACTGGCAATTTTGGTTTCGCATTTATCTCTTTTCTTACAGAAGCGTGGTATGTAAAAATGATGTGAGCTACTGTTGAAAGGGCTTCTTAATTCTGATAGCTGTTACTACACCCGAGTCCTTGAATTCAGGGTTTATGTAATGTACTGGAAACGTGAGAGGTAAATATACTTTCCTTTCATTGTCACTTGATAAGTGGCTTCTGCATGAGCGTGGAGAGCTGCAGAAAGCTCAAACCCCAGCTGCTGCCAAGATTGGGCAAGGTTAGGACTTTTAAGACCTTCCCAGCACAGTATTGACTATGAGTGTTGTTTTTAGTACTTCCCACAAAATTTCTCTTTAAAATTAAGTTTCAGCACCAGCACAACTTGTTCAGCAGCTTTGATCTGCATAAGAATTCAAGGGCACCTTACATGATTAATGTGCTTGAATTTTTCTTCAATACTTTCTCCCCTAGGTGAAGTTCTGGTTCTACCTTTCAAATAAATTGATTCATTGGCTGGATCCAGGTGGGATTTTACTTACTTCTCTTAGATCTGAGATGCTTTGACAGGTGTCATTGGGAAATGGATGGGCAACCTGCTGTAGCAGTGTGAATACGTCTTCAGACAGCCAGATCTTTGACAAGAGGCTTTTTTGATTACCTCCTGTGTTACCTAGTGGAAACTTTCTGAAAAGAAGCCAAACAGAACACTCACAAAACAGTTTCTAACACCGGTATCCCTGTGAAATCCAAACAGCTTTGACAAAAGTAGTTCTCTTGAGAAAATATTATAAAAGAAATCTTTACTCATTAGAAAGATGCCTTCAATCTTGGAATTGTGGCTATATCTCAGGGAGTTTGGTAAATCATGAAAAATCCTTGACTAAATATGATTAAATTTAGATTTCACAGTTATAAGAATGACCACATCTCCTACTGCTATGTGAATTGCTACACTAATTCTTGAACTTCATTTGAATGTACTTCAAAGGTACACTTTCCCAGGGCTTACTTGAGTTTTAGAATCCACACACTGGGTCACTGAATTTGGAATACTTGCAGAGGTTGGTAGTCTGAATCTATCCACGAATATTCTGGAAAATGCAGTTCCAACTTGAGACACTTACCGTGTTGACAACAGTTTTATGCTCATGTATTGTGGATGACATTATTAAAAGGCAATTTTTATTTCTGTGACATGTATTCATGTATAATTTGAGCCTTTTCTTGGAGGTGTATAAAAGACAAATATGGTGCTATTGACATTTATCATTGTGGGGGAAGAAGTCCTTCATCAACGTTTAAAAAAAGTGTTGCTGAAATATTATTTTTTACCTTTATTTTCTTTTTAACAAATAGACTTTATTTTTTAGAGCAGTTTTAGGTCCACAGAAGAATTGGCCAGAGTTTCCATATACCCCCCGACTTTCATGAACTTTTACCAAGGTGACTTCTATTTTTAAATATTTTAAAATTCACAAGAAGTTTTAAAAATAGTACAGAGAATTTTCATTTACCTTTTGTCCAGCTTCTCTTAATGATAATATCTTACATAACCATACCATAGATCATTTTTAAAACCAAGAAACTCATTTTGGCACAATACTATTAACTCAGCTGCAGACCTTATTTTACCAGTTTTTGCATTCACTCTTTTTTTTTTAGATTTGGTGCATAGTTTTATGAAATTTTATTGTATGTACAGGTTCAAGTAACCTTCAACATGGTCAGGCTGTACAACTATTTCATCACCCTTGACACACACACACACACACACACACACACACACACAGACGTACACACATCCCTCATATTAACCCATAATAGTCACAGTTAGCACCTGGCAACCACTGATGTCTTCTCCATCACTGTAATTTTGTCACTTTGAGAATGCTTTGTAATGGAATCATGCAATGTATAACTCCTTGGGACTTTTTTTTTTTTGCACTTAATATAATATCCTTGAGATCTGCCTAAGCATTGTGTCTATCAGTTTTTCCCTTTAATTACTGACTAGTATTTCACTGCATAAGTTTACCGTAATATGGTTATTCACCCATTGGAGAACATGTAGTTGATTTTCAGTTTGGGACTATTACAAACAGTGATGCTATAAACATTCATGTACCATTTCTTGTGTTAACATAAGTTTCTATGCCTTTAAGATAAATATCCAGGAATGACTGCTAGGTTATATGTTAAGCATATGTTTAATTTTTTAAGAAACTGACAAATTATTTTTTGAGAGTGGTTGTACCATTTTAGACTCCTACCAGCAGTGTATGAGTGATACAGTTTGGTGCCATATATACACATATATCTCATTGGGTTTTAATCTACATTTCCCTAATAATGATGTTGAATACATTTTCATGTACTTATTTTGTATCTACATATCTTCTTTGTGAAGTGTTTGTGTCTTTTACATATTATTTAATTGATTTTTTTGTTTTCTTATTTTTGTGTTTTAAGAATTTTTTTTTAATATGTGATAGATTCAAGGACTTTGTCACATGTATGGTCTGCAAATATTTTTTCCCACTCAGTTTTTTGTTTTCATACTCTTAACAGAATAGAGCAAAAGTTTTTAATGCTTATGGAATCTAATTTATCTGATTTTCCTTCATGAATTGTGCCTTTGATGTCATTCTAAGAAGCTTTTACCTAACCCTTTGTAATGTTTACATTTATGTCTGTGATTCACTTTGAGTTAATTTTTGCATAAGGAACATGTTTAAGTCAAGATTCATTATTTTGCCTCTCAAGGTCCAATTGTTCCAATATCATTTGTTGAAAAGACTATCTTTCTTCCACTGGATTGCTTTTGTATCTTAGTCAAATATCAATTGGCTGTACTTGGAAGGGTCTATTTTGGATTCTCTATTCTGTTCTATTGATTCATATGTCTATTCCTTGGCCAAGACCATATTGTCTTGATTACTAAAGCTATATAAGTCTTAAAATCAGGTCATTTGACTCCTCTAAATTTATTCTTTTTCAAATTTGTTTTCTCTTGTTTCTTGTTGATTTTCATTTCCATATAAATTTTAGAATGATTTTGTTTATAGCTACATAGAATCCTGCTGAAATTTTGATAGATATTGCACTAAATCCAGATCAATTTAGGGAGAACTAACAAGTTTTTCTTTTATTTCTTTAATTAGCATTTGTAGCTTTCAGCATACAAATCCTGTACATTTCTTGATAGATTTATACCTAAGTATTTTATTTGTTTAAAGTGAGTATAAATTACATTGTGCTTTTAATTTTACTTTCCAATTGTTAGTTAATTGTATACAGAAAATGATTTTGTGTGTGTGTGTGTGTGTGTGTGTGTGTGTGTGTGTGTGTGTGCCTTATACATTGTTGTCTTACTAAACTCATAGACTGGTTCTAGGACTTTTTCTGGAGATTCCTTATAGTTTTCTATGAAGAAGTTAAGTCATCTGCAAAGAGCAATAGTTTAAATTTTCTTGACCTGAAAAACTTGTATTTCCTTGCCATGCCTTCACAAACTTTTCATTAAACAAAAAACAAACATGTTTACTGAACCTTGAAATGAGCAAGACACTAATAAATGGTGGGGTCAGAAAGATGAAAAATACTTGGTTGTGCTCTGAAGTAAATGATAATGTTAGTAGAGGCCATAAACGTGGCAGAACATAATATAATATGCTATTTATGCAAGTGTTAAAATAGAAGCACAAATAAAAATGCTTGAAGATAGTTATTTTGAGGGAATTGAAAAGACTTTAAGGAGATAACATTTGAAGAGTGCAAACTGAAATAGGCATTAAAGTATAGATGTGCAAACTAAAATAGGCATTAAAGGGACTCGGGAGAAGACTAAAGTTGGGGTGGGATGGAATTTGGGAAATGGGGAAAGGAAATGTGAAAAATAGTATTAAAGAAATAGATTTTAACAAAATTTTGAGAGGTCTTGCATTGAGGGTGCATGTACTTTAATACAGAACACCAGGGTGCAAACAGGCCACATTCTTTTATTTCTCTAAAAAACAAAATCAGTTCAGTGTCTCCAAGCTCCCACTTGGTGAAAGGGAAGCTGAATGTCAGGCAAGTGTGTGTCTTCTGCTGATCCCTGGGGTAAGAAATAGGCCAAGATTAGAGATGCAAGTTAGAGGTTTGGTCTGTCTGAGCTTCAGGCCAATTAATACAGCCTGGATGTACCCATGTCCACATTCATGTGCGCTTCATTCATTTCAAGGCTCAAACATACCTACAGAGAATCTCGGCTGGAATTTTGATAGAAGTTGTGTTAAACCTATAGATCAATTTGGAGAACTGACATCTTTCTTACTGAGTCTCTCAGTTTATAAACAGGGTATAGCTTTCCATTTATTTAGGTCTTCTTTGATTTCTTTGATTAGCATCTTGTAGCTAATCAAACACAGATTCTAACATACAATCTAACATACATCTGTCTTATAATAATGTACAATGTAATGTACAGTCTTATAGCGGTGGTGGTTTTCTGCTTTTAGTCCACCTAGGTCTTTTCTCCTGGTCTGTGTGTTAAGTGTACAGGACACCAGCCTCTCCAGGCCATCCTTTGGTGTTCTGGCCACCTCTCTAGGGGTTCTTGTAGTGTTCGGGGATCCCAAAGTTCCTGGTACCCAGGCAGAAATCTCAGGACCCTTGCTATCTTCTCCATTTGGGGAAATCAACCTTTCTTAGATTCAGTCACTCTCCAATCCAGACACTGTGTTATTAGTCTCTCTCCCCTTGGCGTGCTCTGCCACGACATACCCTCTCTAAACTCATAGAAATCTTGACCGATGATCTCTTTTCCCTCGAAGCTGCTCTGCAGAAAGCAGATGCCAACACCAATTAGTTTTTTCCTTCCATCTTACCTTCTAATAAAAATAAATGTTGACTATTTCCTGTAGGGCATAAGGGGTAGTGAAGGCTTCCCGCCACAGTGTAACCAGATGGCAGGACCCTGCTCTATAAATAGACATGTCTTCTCCAGGATGGGGTCTCTGAACATTGCCTCACAGCTTTTTTTGAGATGTACTTCGTACATCCTTCCAGGAACTCATTGGTGCCTGGTTTTAAGTAAAGCAGGACTAGGACATGACTCCCTGTGCCTGCAGGCTAGCAGGAGAACAGCAGGCCTTTTTAGATTTTTGCTCCAAGGTAAAAAAAAAATATATATATATATATATATATATCAGAGTATGAATTACAGGAAGCAAGCTGACTGACCTTAAACTCTTCCGTAGTCTCCAACAGCCAGTTTAATCAACCCAAGTTCATGGTGAAAGTGCATTTCAATGCTCACCAGTAGGGTTTTAGCATGAATATAATTCCTGTACAGCTTTCTTGTAATAGGTTTTCATTTTCTTCATCAGAAGATATTGATGGATGGGGGAAGTGGTAATTCATAGTCAAAGAGTTAATAAGCCCTTCAATTTGGATTATTTATTAATTACAAAAAATGACTATGAATTATAGGAAACTAAAGGCAAAACCAAGCGCAGTTTAAATCCCTTTTCTATGTACCAAATAGTAAGTGACATCATTATGCCCCACCCAAACTTACAGCCCCCAAGTTTCTATCTCTAGCCCAGACCTCGATACCCAATTCTGGACTCACATATACAATGTCCACTTCCATCCACTTCCATGGTCCGGGAACTTCTCAGCTCAGCATGCCCAAAGCCCATCTCATCTGTCCCTACAAACCAATCCCAGTGGAAGACAACGCTGTCCTTCCAGATGACTGACCAGAAGCGCTTGGTCATCCTGAGCTCTTCACTCCCTTTCACACCCCCTGCACAATCTGCCAGACCTTCCTGTTGGCTCTGACTTCAAAACAGAGCCATGCATTGATGACTCAACACCGTGACCCAAACCACTGAACTAATGACTGCAGTGGCCTCCTGACTGGTTTCCCTGGGTTTTCCTAGTCTCTTCTCACCCAGGAGCCCGAAGTGATCTAAACCTGCAAGTCAGATGGCGCCCTCCTTCACCCAAGACCATCCAAGGCTTTGGATCCCACTCAGAAGAGGGGCCGGCATCCTTACAAATTCCTCCGCTGTGCTCAGAATCTACGCCTACCGAAGCTCCCTGGTTTTTCAGAATATGGAGGACACGTTCCAGTCCTGGGTACTTGGCCATGGCTGTTCTCTCAGCCTATGGCTCTCCTCCTTCATGAATTCCAGCTCTGCCCAGTGCCAGGCTCACCCCTGAGGCGCACCCTGAGTGTTGCATTTAAGATCACAACCTGCCTCCACAAGACCTCCCCATCAACTTGCTCTTGTTTTCCTTTTAAAATATAACATAACCTTCTAAACTAACAAATATTTTGTTTGTTCATTATACTTTTATTAATCCTTTCATTATCCCCAGTTGTAAGACCCATGAAAGTAGGGATTTTTGTCAACTTTCCAAACGGATATAAGCCAAGCACCCAGAGGAGTTTCTGGCATGGAAAAGATGCCATATTTGATTAAAGGACCTCAGGCAAGGTACCAGCTCTCCAAGCTCAGCTGGCTAATGTTGAGCACATCAAAGGGAAGTGCCATCATGTCATTATCATCATCTTCCCATTTTGTTATTATTAACCCCACTCAGTAATTGCACTTAACCACGGAAGTTCCTATGGTGCATGATTTGAAGACTGTTAGAATGTCACTCAAACTGAAAATAAATGAGGGTTTTCCTTAAAGCAAAATGAGTACACTTTAGTGAGAGGATTTTGTGAGCTTGTTTTAAATTTTTTTGTCCTAAGGATTTTTAAAATGCATTTTCTAGTTCATCATGTCCATGTCTATATAATTAACATTATTAAAGAAGGCACACATGACAAGGTGCCTCCGTGTCCACTTTTAGACCCTCCCCGACCACAGCTGAGTCTAGTAGATTAAACAGACCTGGACTGATGAATCCCTGCCTCCTCTGACTAGAGATAGACCATGGTTTTAATAACATACTCTCAATTCTAATAAAACTTCCATTTATATTTTGTCAATGATTCTTTCCCTAAATACCTTATGTGAAAAGGGTTACAAGTTTGTTTACTGAAAGCACAAGGTGCTTCTGAATACTTTAACAACATATTCACTTAGCCAAAGTAGAGATGCTTCCCGTTCACATAAATCCTTGTGGCAGAAAAAGAAAACCTATTTCTAATCTTAAAAATATGACTCTCTTAGAAAAAAAATTATTTAATTGAGCCGTCTATACTTTAGCTCCTTAGATGTGTGTGTGTGTGTGTGTGTGTGTGTGTGTGTGTGCTTAAATTAGAGATCTACTTAGCCATTGACTTCTAGTCTTAAGAGAGTATTTATCAATGTTACCAAGTCCAAGCTCTTGCCACCTGCCACACAAAATGCCAATAAGCAGAGAGATAAGGTTCTGGGCAAGGAAAGTGGCTTTATTCAGAAAGCCAGCAGGCCGAGAAGACAGCAGACTAATGTCCCAAAGCACCATCTGAACTAAGGCTTGTTTGCAAGGTTCTTTTATGCTTGGGAAAGCGGGAGGGGGTGACTGAAGGCTGCAGATATCTGGGTGCCAGCAAGGTCTGAGGAGCGCTCAGAAGCTCCATGTCCTTGGTTAGGTGATCTCACCAATTTATGTCTGATCACAATGTTCCTAAAACTCTTTGACAGAGCAATCATTATTTTCAAACACATTTCCCTGGCTCCTGGAGGAGACAAGGTTCGGGTAAGGAGCTATAGGCAGAAATCTCAAACTGTAAGCAGAATTCCTTTTGATGATCAAGCCTGTGTGCAGGGCTACAGGGCTGAGCAGAAGGCCTTTTCCTTTTTTTTTTTTCCCTTTAGGCCCAAAGGTTAATGCAGCAAAGGAGATTAATACAGTGTGGAGGCAGAGAGGCAGTTTTTCACTCAGTTACATAAATACTCTTCAGACTGTTTGATCAATCCTACTAAATTCTCAGTTTGCATTTACATAAAAGTTCTATCGGAGGCGGAGCCAGGATGGTGGCGTGAGTAGAGCAGTGGAAATCTCCTCCCAAAAACACATAGAGCTATGAAAATATAACAAAGAAAACTCTTCCTAGAATAGAGACCAGAGGACACAGGACAACATCCAGACCACATCCACACCTGCAAGAACCCAGCGCCTTGCGAAAGGGGTAAGATACAAGCCCTGGCCTGGCGGGACCCGAGCGCCCCTCCCCCCAGCTCCCGGTGGGTGGAAAGAAACCGGAGCGGTTTTTTTGTTTTTGTTTTTGTTTGGTGAGTGCTTTTGGGAAGCCTTAAAGAGACAGGGATCCCGTTGCTAGGGAGGCAGGGCGGTGGGACCGGTGAGCGGGTGCCTGGGACCGGCGCCTGAGGAAAAAGATTATCGCGCGTTTTTCCCTACGGGACCTGTGGGCGGGTGCCTGAGACTGGCGCCTGAGGACGGAGGAAGTCGCGCATTTTTCCCCTTTTTTTTTCTCTTTTTGGTGAGTGCTTTGTGGAAGCCTTAAAGGGACAGGGACCCTGGTGCTAGGGAGACAGAGCAGCAGGACCGGTGAGCGGGTGCCTGGGACCGGCACCAGAGGACAAAGAATATTGCGCGTTTTTCCCTGTGGGACTGGTGGGTGGGTACTTTTTGGAAGCCTTGAAGGGACAGGGACCCCGGTGCTAGGGAGGCAGGGCAGCAGGACCAGTGAGCGGGTGCCTGGGACCAGCGCATGAGGAAAAAAAAAAAAAATTGAGTGTTTTTTCCTTTTTTTTTCTTTTTTTTTTCTGTTCCCTCTCTCATTGTTGCTGTTGTTGTTTTGGTTTGGAGAGTGCTTTTTGGAAGTCTTAAAGGGGCAGGACAGGACACTTAGACCAGAGGCAGGGAATCTGGGGATCTCTGAGCACTCTAACCCCCTGGGCAACAGGGAGCACAGAGGCCCCTTATGGAGATAAATAGCATCCCGGCCGTGCCCCCTCCAACGGGGCTCCACCACTTTGGAGGAGCAGCCCCAGCCAGGCCACGCCCAGAGCTACAGCGGAGATAAACTCCATAGCAACTGGGCAGGTAGCAGAAGCCCTGCCTGCGCACAGCTGACAAGCATAAGCCACTAGAGGTCATTATTCTCCCAGGAGAGGAAGGCCACAAACCAACAAGAAGGGAAGCTCTTCCAGTGGTCACTTGTACCAGCTCTGCAAACTATCTCTATCACCATGAAAAGGCAAAACTACAGGCAGACAAATCACAGAGACAACACCTGAGAAGGAGACAGACCTAACCAGTCTTCCTGAAAAAGAATTCAAAATAAAAATAATGAACATGCTGACAGAGATGCAGAGAAAAATGCAAGAGCAATGGGATGAGATGCAGAGAAAAATGCAAGAGCAGTGGGACAAGATGCAGAGAAAAATGCAAGAGCAGTGGGATGAAGTCCGGAGGGAGATCACAGATGTCAGGAAGGAGATCACAGAAGTGAAACAAACCCTGGAAGGATTTATAAGCAGAATGGATAAGATGCAAGAGGCCATTGAAGGAATAGAAGCCAGAGAACAGGAACATATAGAAGCTGACATAGAGAGAGATAAAAGGATCTCCAGGAATGAAACAACACTAAGAGAACTATGTGAACAAGCCAAAAGGAATAATATTCGTATTATAGGGGTACCAGAAGAAGAAGAAAGAGGAAAAGGGATAGAAAGTCTCTTTGAAGAAATAATTGCTGAAAACTTCCCCAAACTGGGGGAGGAAATAATCGAACAGACGATGGAGTTACAAAGAACCCCCAACAGAAAGGATCCAAGGAGGACAACACCAAGACACATAGTAATTAAAATGGCAAGGATCAAGGACAAGGAAAGAGTTTTAAAGGCAGCTAGAGAGAAAAAGGTCACCTATAAAGGAAAACCCATCAGGCTAACATCAGACTTCTCAACAGAAACCCTACAGGCCAGAAGAAAATGGCATGATATACTTAATGCAATGAAAAAGAAGGGCCTTGAACCAAGGATACTGTATCCAGCAGGACTATCATTTAAATATGATGGTGGGATTAAACAATTCCCAGACAAGGAAAAGCTGAGGGATTTTGCTTCCCACAAACCACCTCTACAGGGCAGCCTACAGGGACTGCTCTAGATGGGAGCACTCCTAAAAAGAGCACAGAACAAAACACACAACATATGAAGAAGGCAGGAGGAGGAATAAGAAGGGAGAGAAGAAAAGAATCTCCAGACAGTGTATATAACAGCTCAATAAGTGAGCTAAGTTAGGCAGTAAGATACTTAAGAAGCTAACCTTGAACCTTTGGTAACCACAAATCTAAAGCCTGCAATGGCAATAAGTACATATCTCTCAATAGTCACCCTAAATGTAAATGGACTTAATGCACCAATCAAAAGACATAGAGTAATAGAATGGATAAAAAAGCAAGACCCATCTATATGCTGCTTACAAGAAACTCACCTTAAACCCAAAGATAAGCATAGACTAAAAGTCAAGGGATGGAAAAACATATTTCAGGGAAACAACAGTGAGAAGAAAGCAGGGGTTGCAGTACTAATATCAGACAAAATAGACTTCAAAACAAAGAAAGTAACAAGAGATAAAGAAGGATACTACATAATGATAAAGGGCTCAGTCCAACAAGAGGATATAACCATTCTAAATATATATGCACCCAATACAGGAGCACCAGCATATGTGAAGCAAATACTAACAGAACTAAAGAGGGAAATAGACTGCAATGCATTCATTGTAGGAGACTTCAACACACCACTCACCCCAAAGGATAGATCCACCGGGCAGAAAATAAGTAAGGACACACAGGCACTGAACAACACACTAGAACAGATGGACCTAAGAGACATCTATAGAATTCTACATCCAAAAGCAACAGGATATACATTCTTCTCAAGTGCACATGGAACATTCTCCAGAATAGACCACATACTAGCTCACAAAAAGAGCCTCAGTAAATTCCAAAATATTGAAATTCTACCAACTAATTTTTCAGACCACAAAGGTATAAAACTAGAAATAAATTCTACAAAGAAAACAAAAAGGCTCACAAACACATGGAGGCTTAACAACATGCTACTAAATAATCAATGGATCAATGAACAAATCAAAATAGAGATCAAGGAATATATAGAAACAAATGACAACAACAACACTAAGCCCCAACTTTTGTGGGACGCAGCAAAAGCAGTCTTAAGAGGAAAGTATATAGCAATCCAGGCACACTTGAAGAAGGAAGAACAATCCCAAATGAATAGTCTAACATCACAATTATCAAAACTGGAAAAAGAAGAACAAATGAGGCCTAAAGTCAGCAGAAGGAGGGACATGATAAAGATCAGAGAAGAAATAAACAAAATTGAGAAGAATAAAACAATAGCAAAAATCAACGAAACCAAGAGCTGGTTCTTTGAGAAAATAAACAAAATAGATAAGCCTCTAGCCAAACTTATTAAGAGAAAAAGAGAATCAACACAAATCAACATAATCAGAAATGAGAATGGAAAAATCACGACAGACTCCACAGAAATACAAAGAATTATTAAAGACTACTATGAAAACCTATATGCCAACAAGCTGGAAAACCTAGAAGAAATGGACAACTTCCTAGAAAAATACAACCTCCCAAGACTGACCAAGGAAGAAACACAAAAGTTAAACAAACCAATTATGAGCAAAGAAATTGAAACAGTAATCAAAAAACTACCCAAGAACAAAACCCCGGGGCCGGACGGATTTACCTCAGAATTTTATCAGACACACAGAGAAGACATAATACCCATTCTCCTTAAAGTGTTCCAAAAAAATAGAAGAAGAGGGAATACTCCCAAACTCATTCTATGAAGCCAACATCACCCTAATACCAAAACCAGGCAAAGACCCCACCAAAAAAGAAAATTACAGACCAATATCCCTGATGAATATAGATGCAAAAATACTCAATAAAATATTAGCAAACAGAATTCAACAGTATATCAAAAGGATCATACACCATGACCAAGTGGGATTCATCCCAGGGATGCAAGGATGGTACAACATTCGAAAATCCATCAACATCATCCACCACATCAACAAAAAGAAAGACAAAAACCACATGATCATCTCCATAGATGCTGAAAAAGCATTTGACAAAATTCAACATCCATTCATGATAAAAACTCTCAGCAAAATGGGAATAGAGGGCAAGTACCTCAACATAATAAAGGCCATATATGATAAACCCACAGCCAGCATTATACTGAACAGCGAGAAGCTGAAAGCATTTCCTCTGAGATCGGGAACAAGACAGGGATGCCCACTCTCCCCACTGTTATTCAACGTAGTACTGGAGGTCCTAGCCACGGCAATCAGACAAAACAAAGAAATACAAGGAATCCAGATTGGTAAAGAAGAAGTTAAACTGTCACTATTTGCAGATGATATGATACTGTACATAAAAAACCTGAAAGACTCCACTCCAAAACTACTAGAACTGATATTGGAATACAGCAAAGTTGCAGGATACAAAATTAACACACAGAAATCTGTAGCTTTCCTATACACTAACAAAGAATCAATAGAAAGAGAAATCAGGAAAACAATTCCATTCACCATTGCATCAAAAAGAATAAAATACCTAGGAATAAACCTAACCAAAGAAGTGAAAGACTTATACTCTGAAAACTACAAGTCACTCTTAAGAGAAATTAAAGGGGACACTAATAAATGGAAACTCATCCCTTGCTCATGGCTAGGAAGAATTAATATCGTCAAAATGGCCATCCTGCCCAAAGCAATATACAGATTTGATGCAATCCCTCTCAAATTACCAGCAACATTCTTCAATGAATTGGAACAAATAATTCAAAAATTCATACGGAAACACCAAAGACCCCGAATAGCCAAAGCAATCCTGAAAAAGAAGAATAAAGTAGGGGGGATCTCACTCCCCAACTTCAAGCTCTACTACAAAGCCATAGTAATCAAGACAATTTGGTACTGGCACAAGAACAGAGCCACAGACCAGTGGAACAGATTAGAGACCCCAGAAATTAACCCAAACATATATGGTCAATTAATATTTGATAAAGGAGCCATGGACATACAATGGCAAAATGACAGTCTCTTCAACAGATGGTGCTGGCAAAACTGGACAGCTACATGTAGGAGAATGAAACTGGACCATTGTCTAACCCCATATACAAAGGTAAACTCAAAATGGATCAAAGACCTGAATGTAAGTCATGAAACCATTAAACTCTTGGAAAAAAACATAGGCAAAAACCCCTTAGACATAAACATGAGTGACCTCTTCTTGAACATATCTCCCCGGGCAAGGAAAACCACAGCAAAAATGAGCAAGTGGGACTATATCAAGCTGAAAAGCTTCTGTACAGCGAAAGACACCATCAATAGAACAAAAAGGAACCCTACAGTATGGGAGAATATATTTGAAAATGACAGATCCGATAAAGGCTTGACGTCCAGAATATATAAAGAGCTCACACGCCTCAACAAACAAAAAACAAATAACCCAATTAAAAAATGGTCAGAGGAACTGAACAGACAGTTCTCTAAAAAAGAAATACAGATGGCCAAGAGACACATGAAAAGATGCTCCACATCGCTAATTATCAGAGAAATGCAAATTAAAACTACAATGAGGTATCACCTCACACCAGTAAGGATAGCTGCCATCCAAAAGACAAACAACAAAAAATGTTGGCGAGGCTGTGGAGAAAGGGGAACCCTCCTACACTGCTGGTGGGAATGAAAATTAGTTCAACCATTGTGGAAAGCAGTTTGGAGGTTCATCAAAATGCTCAAAACAGACCTACCATTTGACCCAGGAATTCCACTCCTAGGAATTTACCCTAAGAACGCAGCAATCAAGTTTGAGAAAGACAGATGCACCCCTATGTTTATCGCAGCACTATTTACAATAGCCAAGAATTGGAAGCAACATAAATGTCCATCAGTAGATGAATGGATAAAGAAGATGTGGTACATATACACAATGGAATATTACTCAGCCATAAGAAGTGGAAAAATCCAACCATTTGCAGCAACATGGATGGAGCTGGAGAGTATTATGCTCAGTGAAATAAGCCAAGCGGAGAAAGAGAAATACCAAATGATTTCAATCATCTGAGGAGTATAAGAACAAAGGAAAAACTGAAGGAACAAAACAGCAGCGGAATTACAGAACCCAAAAATGGACTAACAGGTACCAAAGGGAAAGGAACTGGGGAGGATGGGTGGGCAGGGAGGGATAAGGGGGGGAGGAGAAGAAGGGGGTATTAAGATTAGCATGCATGGGGGGGAGGGAGAAAGGGGAGGGTGGGCTGCACAACACAGAGAGGACAAGTAGTGACTCTACAACATTTTGCTAAGCTGATGGACAGTAACCGTAATGTGGTTGTTAGGGGGGACCTGATATAGGGGAGAGCATAGTAAACATAGTATTCTTCATGTAAGTGTAGATTAAAAATTAAAAAAAAAAAAAAGAAAGAAAGAAAGAAAGAAAAGGGGGATTACTCCTTGATAGGATAAAACTATTGGTAAATCAAAGATCAACGCATGCTTTAAATATCCTTAATGTTGATCACTTAAAGGGTGTCAGATGATCAGCTATGGAGGTATTCTTTTCTGATAATATTCCTTTCTCTTAATAAAAAAAAAAAAAGCAGTTACTGTGTGCTGACCTCCAATGAGTTCTGCACAGTGGTATAGAGGGCATGTCAAAGTGTGGGCAAAGGGTCTGTTTGTTTCTATGCAGAAGATCAAGGCCTAGCTTGGCTACCCAGAAAATGAACTAAGATACGATATGAGGAGGAGCTTCCGGCATCAGCACTCTCTGGGGGACTTGTGCCGGGGGATGATCATCAAAAAGCCTCCACAGGGATCCGGACGATGCTGCGGTCGTGGCTGCATCCAGCCCACAGTTTCCTGGACTTGCCATAGGAATGAGGAGGGAGATGTCTAGGCTGGCATGTGCATACAGTGAGACAACGAATTTGACTGGATCTGTACTGTTGGAACTCAACCAGGAGTTGGGAGGGGTGCAAGTTGTAGCACTCCAAAATCTTATGACTATAGACTATCTACGGTTAAAAGAACATATGGGATGTGAACAGATCCCAGAAATGGGCTGCTTTAATTTGTCTGATTTCTCTCAGACTGTTCAAACACAGCTGGACAATATCCATCAGATCATAGACAAATTTTCACAAATGCCTGGTGTGCCTAAATGGTTTTCTTGGCTTCACTGGAGATGGATGGTAATTATAGATTTGTTTTGTTTATGTCACCGTATTCCTATTATGTTAATATGTGTGTGCAAATTAGTTAGTAGTTTAAAACCTATACATACTTAAGGTACTCTACAAGAAGATATGTCAAAGAAATAATCAATCCTCCCATGTTTTCTTCCATATGCTACCTCTATAGCTTTTCTTCTTCCTTCCTAATTACAACCCTTAAATAGAATTTGTGCCTCATATTGAATTTACCGAGTATCATAATTCCTCCAGGTGGTAAAGATACCTCGAGACAAGTGCTGGGCATAGAAGCCACAGGGCATAAATGTGCAAAGAAGTAAAAAGCTAACCTTTGCAAACAATATGGCTTCTCTCTCACTTACCAACTTTACATTTCCCTGTATGGCCCCGGAAGATGACTGGTTAGCCAGAGACGGGTAAGATTCCTCAAGGGAGGAACAACCTAAGACAGGCACAGTCACA
The DNA here is from genome assembly GCF_040802235.1 of Manis javanica. Lineage (NCBI taxonomy): Eukaryota > Metazoa > Chordata > Mammalia > Pholidota > Manidae > Manis > Manis javanica. The sequence continues at coordinate 13,305,526 of NC_133167.1, read as the reverse complement.
GGGGGGCCATCAGGTGAGAAATTGGGGATCAACAGAGGTGAGGCTCAGAACCTCACACCCCTGCTTTGAGAGAAATCTTCTGCATCCGTGGATGTTTTGCTGCCCTTGTCTAGCTTGGATTAATACTTAGTCTACAGGCACACACCTGATCATCTACATTTGCTCTCTTACAGCACTAAACTATGTTTACTACCTTTATCTTGCATCTACCTACCACTTCAGCATTTTATTAAAAATAAAAATAATAATAATAATAAAGGGAGAAATGTGGGATCCACATATAAATCAAGTATAAAAATCAAACGAATATTCGTATTTGACCTGATTGTTTATAGTTCATAATGCGTGATCAAAACCGAAAGTTTCTGTGATGACTGCCCTTGCACTGTTCACCATGTAAGAACTTATTCACTATGTAAGAATTTGTTCACCATGTAAGAACTTGTTCGTTATGCTTCAGAAGATTGGAGACTGATGAGAATTAGGCTTGAGATGGATTAATGATTGTACATTGAGCATTGACCCCCTTATACTGAATTTTATTGTTGTTAACAACCATTTGATCAATAAATATGAGAGATGCCCCCTCAAAAAAAAAAAAAGCAAATTGGTTGCTTAGCAGAAGGACACCTTTAGCTAGAACTTAAGTTTTAGATTAAATGTTTCTCATGGTTTCTTATAAAGGGAACACAGTGAAATGTTAAAAAAAAAAGTTCTATCATAGGTATATAATAAAAAAACATAATAACACTGTTATACAGTAACAGAAATGAATATGAATAAACATGATTCTTTTTAACACCAAAGTTGGTTTCTTTTTCAGAAACTACAGTCAAATCTTAATATTTTTGATGACTGAAAACCAAATTCATTTTAGATTTAATCAGCATTCTCTACTCTTGTTGCCATGCCTACAAATGAAACAGATATTTTGCTACTAAGATATAGTAAAGAACTAATTAACTAAAAACCAATAATCAGAGACTTCAATTTATTAAATTTATTTTTAATTCACCATCATCTCTAAAAGAAAAAACAAAACCAAAGGATATTGATTGCTTTTAAAATTCTATTGCTTTAAGGTTATTTTCTGACACTATCACACATTTATTCACATCCCTCATATTTCCCTCTTAACAGGTACTGCAGTAAGGATTGACATGATGGCCCATGGCCTGAGAAATCCTCAGTTATCAAAATTCAGTACTATTTTAAAATTCAATCAAGTTCACACGACTGTTTTACTGAGATATTAAACAAGATCTTTTAGAAAGATCTTCATGAGCAAATGTTAATCTTCAGACAACCAACTAAAATATATATCCTGAACACTGAATTCCTTAACTTGGTTGTCTTTTGGAATTCAGAAGTTGCATTCTGAAAAATAGAAACTATAAATTAGAAGGTCAAATGGTTTAAGGAAAGGGAATAATATTTGCTAAATACCTAAGAAGTGCTCGGTACTTTAAGTACACCTGTGACTTCATGTTCCTACCAATATTTATGTAAGCTTTTTGGAGAAACGGGCAAGAGAAACTTGTATCAAGGAAATTAGTTATGATGAAAGGTAATTTATTTGAAAGCTTCATTTCAAACTTCCTAAAAGCCTCCTTTCAAACTTCCTAGTGTCATTCTTTCGGTTCCTTACTTAAAAAAAAATTCTTCCTAGGCTATTTCATCTTTGCCACAGTGTGATGAAAATTGATATTTTCAATCATTTGCCATCTTTTCTGAGGAACAATTGGAAGAGATTCTGATTTTCTGATAGAAAGGAGACTTTTTTTTTCAGTACTTTTGCTCAAAGTACTGAAAAAAATAGTCTCCTTCAGACATCAACTTGATGCATTCAAAGTTAAGGGTAATCATGTTGAAGTGTTTTGCTAACATGATTGTGTTTGTGGACCTTGGTAGAGTTGTACCCTTGGTATTACCATAGCAACATGAAGGCTTCTGCTCTTAGCTGTGTACATATGTGGTTGTTTATATATTTTCATGGCTAAACATAAGGAACATGCATATCTACAAAGTTCAGCCTTGCAGGGTGCAAAAGGTAAAGGTAGGGAACCGTGACATTAAATATCTCACTTGAAAGATGAAGAAATTGTCAGCCATGGAAGAAAAGTGATTTGATTAAAGTTGTTTTTCAAGCCTAGGATATGGTAAGAACCTAGAATCGCAGGGAAAAGGTGTGCATTGTAAAAGAATTATGAACGTAGAGTCACACTTCTAAAATATGTATTTTATGGACAGAATTATTTCATAAAACTACATCATGCATTTATTGGTATGTGTTGCAAATATGCATTTGTTTGCAAGCAATGTCAAGCAATGTGATAATCTGGATACCCACAGGGAAGGGGCAATGTGGTTTCCAGGTTGTCAGCGCACACTGTCAGTGCCTTCAGCATAGTAGCTTATCTGAAACAGAGTAAATACTTCTTTCCTAAATACATATTATTCACTCATGAGCCATTCATATGAGCTGATCCTATTTTTGAATGACTTCTCTATATACTAACTGTTCTCCTGGGTGGAACCTGGTATAGAGAAAAAAAAATCTAGAAATGTTACATTTACTATATGTCATGGTCCAGGGACATCTAAACCTAAAGGCAGCATTTTACAGTCAAAAAGCTTGTCCCTTGCACAGTCATCCACAACTAATTCATTCAGTCCTATGTTGCTTAGAGCAAAAGACTTGAATTCTCATAACCTATGATATTTAAACCCTCTGCCTTTTTCCCTTCCCTTTAGACTCAGAGTGATTTACTTCAAATACATTCATTCCAAAAAGCATTCTAATTCTTTCTGGGTCAGTGCTTAACACGCCCCTGCTTTTCCCTTTGCCCTGCACGTAGAACGTTGGAACAACTCGGAGTCTCAAGGAAGATCAGAAGTTCCTGTTAGTTGAAAGCATCTGTCAAAACTTGTGTTTTATCCCAGCTTCTCTGACACCTTTTCCAAGGGGCTGGTAAGCTAGGTGATAACATCTCTTTTATAGATGCGTGTGCTGTCCTAGATTTTTCGAGTTCTAAAGCTCCCATTTCCTGGGCACCTGCCTTTTGCTAGATGCTCTCATTGTGTTATTTTACTTATTCCTCTTGACAGCCCTACAAGGGAGCTGTTATTACTGCCACCTTACACAAATGGGAAAATTGAGGGTCAAAGTGAACCATACAGCTAGTAAGCAATGGAGTCAGGATTTGAACTCAGTGCTATTGGAGTCCAGGGGCCAGGTTCTTCTCGTTTTCACTCTGCATCCTACCTTTGATTCAATTCCAGAAACACTTTAGATGACTGTAATTTAAGAAATGTAAGGCAGAAGTCCAGGAAGGGAGATACTTTGGTTCAGGGACGCTTTCTACACATTGGAAGGCAAATATCCACCCACTTGTGTAAAACTAGCTCACTCTTCCAATGGGAATCCTCATTTCCAAGTTTGTAGGTAATCATCATTCTCAGGTCAACCTTGATTAATCCTGTCTCTCATTAACTCTGCAAAATGAACTTCAACATGCGTATAGGCAGATGGACTTCAGGAAAGTGAGATGTGGTTCTAAGTATCTTTTGTAACTATTGAGAATAAACCTAATAGCCCTCACCAGGAGTCTGGGGAAGCCAAGCAGGGTGGTGGTTGATGTTTTCTTCAAGCCTTTTCGCAGACCCAATAGGAGTTTGGACAAGTTTGTATGTGTGACAAGTAACCTTTTTGACACCTACCTTGAGATTATGAGCCTTTTTCTTTGGCATAAAATGCTCACGCCCACTGAAGAATAAAGCTCCTTCCTTCCCTGGTCTCTATGCAGCATATTATCAGCAGGTGCATAGCATTATGATGCTCTGTATTCTGACATGGCTGCTTTAATGGCGTGAGGATATTGTGATGAGGACGTTTTGACCCAGCTATGAGAACATTTTGATCTGCCTTTGAAATTGCTTTTCAAAAATTTAGTAAGAATATCAATGCAGCCCTAACTCATATTCTACCTATTTCTTAATTTCTTAAATAAAAGGTGAATTTCTGACATTAACTCCCTCAAATATCTTACTTGGGTGTGGACCTGTGGGCTAGAAAATCCCTATAGTCCTGGGTTACTACAACAACGAGGGGGTCTACTAGTTTTAGGCAGCGATGTCAAGATATTTTTCTTGTGTCTTCTCACTGAATGAAAGCAGAAACAACCAGGGAGATCAAGGACAAGGTAATGTCTTCTTCATTAGAAATACAGAACACCCATAACCTCAAACCACACAAATGAAGGTGGACAGCTAAGTGGATCAGTGAGGGACAGGCCACTGGTCACTGCAGATTTGAGGAAGAGGCTCTGACTTCATCAGGGTCCATGGTCAGGTGTAAGAATTTCCCTAAACCCTCTTGATATCTTAGAGAGGCGGGAAAGATAGAGTTTCAAGGAGATGAAGACAGGACATCAGTGCAAGAAAAAGGCTAACGGTGTGGCCAGAGAGTGGGGAAATGGTAAGTTCCTGGTCAAGGCTTGTGGGGGCCCGGCCTACGGCCGAGGCTGACCCCACTCCAGCTGGACAATGCCCTAAAGATGGCGCCTGCTTCCCTGTTGGGGATTGGCCCAGCAGACTTCCGTACCTGTGCACAGCTCGTGCTGCCCGCTTAGAGTGGCGCGTGACACCTATCCGCTTAAAGGTCACGCATGATACTGTCCCGGATTGGTTGGGTGACTGAATATAAGGGAGCCCACCGGGAGGGAAAAAGAGCTGCCCGACGACTGCTGTAACCGCCGTGAGAGATTAGACAATAAAGCCTAGAGAAGAATCAAGATCTTGGGCGTGTTGCTTCAGTCCTTGAAGGGTCGCGACAAAGGCTGATCTAAGCTGGGATTAAACTCCCTGGTGCAGACTGTTGATGAGAAAATGTTTGGAGACAAAAAGCAGCTGACCCAAATCTAAGCTGCCAGCACCCCCTGGTTGGCTCCCACCTCTGCTCTCCGGAAAGTAGCTGGTCCGGGAAGAGCACCCTCACTCAAAGCTGAGAAGCAATAGTTTAAAACAAAACAGAACAACCATGACAAGAAAACCCCACCTTAGATTTAAGAAGAAAGAAGAATTCAAGAAGAAAGGAGGAAAGAAACATTAAGCAAAGCCAGACTAAAACATACATTAGTATTATCTGAAATGATTACAAATTTTCGATAAGTAGGTCTTCATGAAACCAGATAAGTTAAACAAATTATGGCTTCTCTAAAACATAGAGTCCATAGAAAGGCTCAAAGAAAAAATAATAACAGAAGGAGATTATGTGTGACCTTTGCAGATCCCACAAACAATTTGTATAAAATAGAGATTATTAGTGCCAGAAGGCTTGGTAAAATTACCCATAAAAATTCTTAATTATTTGGTGCCTTTCCCTTATAAGGCAGGGGTTTTTTTTGTTTGTTCATTTGCCATCTGATCATTTCAGTTTGCCCAGGGTTTCTTGGGCTAATTATAAGAACCTCTTTGGCTATATCTCTAATGTTTTGATATAGGCTGATTCTGACATCATTCAGTTAGTACTATATGTTTCATAATTGTCATGGTAACTTCTTGTCTAACCCATAAATTATTTAGGAGTGTGAGGATTTTTAAATACAGAAATATATGGGCATTTTCTCCATTTCTTTTTATTTCTGATTTCTGAATGTATTTTGTCATGCTTAGAATATGGGGTCCATGTAATACTGGATTCTTTATTGTTAAGAATATTTTTATGGCCTATTATATAGAAAATCTTTTAAATGCTCTTTATATGCCTTTTCTCATGGGGAGGGTGTAGGGGGAATGGTAGCATGCATCTGTCTCCCTCTCTCTCTTTTTCTTTCCCAAGCCTTTGGACAAGTAGCCATGTCCAAAGTTACACCTGGTTTTAGCTGTGATGTAAAGAGCCAAGAGGGCAGGCCCTGCGATTAGGGAACAGCAGTGGAGGAATCAATATAATCATCCTCCCAGGTGGGGTCCCCTCCAGGCAAGGCTTGTGCAAGGGTCCAGTGGCCCAGGGGCAGATGTGGAGTGGTGGCAGGACAAGCCGGCAGGAGCAGAGAAAGATGAGATAGTAGCCCCTGGGTCCTGTGACAGACCCAACACCAACCCCCAGAAGTCACTGCGAGATGCATGTGAGAGGGACATGAGTTTGCCCAGTTAAGTTAGGTCAGGAGGGGCTTAGGGTGTAGCCAGTTAAGAATTAAAAGAGAACATGACCTGATTTTTGTATTACAGGATAATGCCTCCTTTCTGTAGTCAACAAACAAGGCCTCTGCAGCTGTGCAGATCATGAACCACACCTGCCCATCCCGGCTGTGGGCCTTGAGCAGGCTGGGCCGTTGTAGCACAGGGGGCCGAGGTAAGTCTCTGCTTTGGTTCTCAGGTCCCCCCTTTGGTGCAGAGCTTGGTATTTGCTCTCCAGAGCAGAAAGAAATACTTGGAGGTGTGTGTCAGCTTTTAAGCATGTTATGGACAAACTTTGCCATAAAATTTGCCCTCAAATCAACAGATTTTGAAAAATGGGCTATTAAGTAACATTAGCCTAGCATTCCTTTCTTAATTAAAAGTACATTTAAACACACAGAAAATCTTGCCACATGTAGGGTTACCAGAATCTTGAACTAGAGACTTGGAGTTTCCCTAGATGCATTTCTTTCTAGCTTTGTCCATCTCAAAACCAACACTGAGAAGGGAGAGAGAACTTGAATGCAGAGAAAGAGGGTCTGCAGAAACACTTCAAATATCCACTCTTAAGGCCATTGTGTAGAAATCTTGCATTAGGACTATGGCAGCACGTAACTCCAAAAATGCCATCTTATGTGTATACAATTCACACTGTACTGATAGGACAGCTTTCCTACCAATCAATCATTAAATAAATGCTATCTATCAATCTTTTGTCCAATTTCCACTGAGTATCATTATCTGAATTTGTGCATTATTATATTTTCCTTGGAGACAGAAGTGATTTAGTGATTTTGTCAGTGCCAATTTATAATTGACAATTTGCTATGAAAAGTAGTGCAGTTATCTTTGGTTTTGATTTATCGCCAGATTCAGACTTCATCTTTGCTTCAGAGCTCTATTGCATTTAACTGAGTTGCCACTCACCCCACAGCAGCTTTCTCGAAATACCTTGTTTTAGAGGGTTTCAGGTAATCAGGCAGAACCACTAGCAAAGCTCTTTCTCCAAAGTATAAAAATACGAAGTATACCAAAAAAAAAAAAAAAAAAAAATACGAAGTATACATCTAGCAAAGCTCTTTCTCCAAAGTATAAGGAAACATAATGAAAGCATGCCAAAAATCCTTTCCTATATCCTTCTATTTTTATTACAATGGCAAAAGTACTTATTATCAGTTAAATTGGGAGGATAAAAATACACACAAGACTGAAATGCACATCCAGGGAAAGGAGGGGGTGTCGGGAATATACTGCATAAAGGTGGGGAGGATTCAGAGATATCTTTATTTGTTTTTATTTGGTAATAAAACAGGGCTTTTACATTTTGAGCAGCTGCTTTATGTGATAAAGAAAATGTGAGCACATCAAAGCCTCACTGCTGCCAAAATGCCATGTCAAAATGACCTAGTCAGAATGTCCTGCTGCATGTCAGACTGCTCTGGCTTCAAGACTTTTCCTGTTTCACCCTCAAAATATCACCATGCTCCTGATAAAAGTAAAAACTGTCTCACATATACCACCGTGGTCTTTAGCATGCCTGCTCATCATTTTCCATGTAATTCACTCTGTGATCTCTAGAAATTTTCCAAGTATCCAATATAGCCTAACTTCTTCTTAATGACAACAACAAAATTAGCAAAGGCTTAATGCCCACACCGTGTACCAGACACTGTTACAAGCACTTTGTATGGATAAACTCATTTAATCCTGCACAGTCCCAATGAGGGGCACTCTTTTCACTCCAATTTTAATGCTGAGGAAACTGAGACAGAAAGAGTTTTATTTGGTAATTTGCCTAAGATCAGAGTTTATATATATATATATATATATACATATACTAAAAACAAGTATGAATGATTTCTAGCTGATTCTATCCACACACTAGCTCATTCTTGCCCATTCAGATGAGCTCAATTTTTGGTGTAGGTTAATTCCTTCCTTCAGATTATTAGTAACACTGCAGATTATTTTGAATTAGATCAGTATTATGGGCTGAATTTTGTTCTCCTAGAATTCTCATGTTGAACTCCTGACCCTTAGGGTTTAGTCTGTAGTCACTTAGAATGTGTCTGTATTTGGAGACAGGGCCTTTCAAGAGGCAACTGAGGTTACATGAGGTCAGATGGGTGGGTCTTAAACCAATCTGACTACTGTTCTTACATAATGAGGAAATCCAGATATTCAGAGAGAGACACCAGTGAGGTGCTCACACAGAGGAAAAAGGTCATTGGGGGACACAGCAAGGAAGTGACCATCTGCAAGCCCAGGAGAGAGACCTCAGGAGAAGCCAACCCCCCTAACACCTTGATCATGTGCATCCTGCCTCCAGGCCAGCGAGAAAATAAATATCTGTTGTTTAAGCCACCCAGTCTGTGGCTTGCTATGGCAACCCTAGCACATAAATACAAGTGGTAAGCCTATTTGGTACACAGATCAACATATGAAGGTCTTATAAAATATATTCTTTAATATTTCAGTTTCAGAGATGCAGCCCAGAAAAGTGAGTTTCTCAGGCAACTGGTAAATAAGGTTGGCTCTCATTGCCAAGATTGTAGATCAATGATACTTTAATAAAAAAAAATCTGTACCTTTGAATAACAATCATATACCTTATCATGCCAAGAGACTACTGAACATTATATCACCTACTGAACTTAAGTTCTAAACAAATGCTCTAAAGTGAGATTTTCTTATTTAAACTTCAGGTGAAATCTGTAATAAGCAAAAAGTTCTGTACTTGTGATTCCAAATCAACTAAGGATTTTTTTTATTTCTCCATTGTTGTTGGTTTCATATCTAACATACCAAAATTGGTAATAAAAAGCTAAAACCTGTAAGAATAAATTAGCATAGTTACTTTGAAAATTAATGATATTTTAATAACTACAAGTTTTCTACTCTTTGACTTAGAGATTTCTATTCATTCTTACATACACCCCCCAAATTTTCAAGATATATATGTATAAGAATGTCCAATGAAGCACTATTTCTAGTAGTAAAAAGTCCATCAATATAGAACTATAAAAATAAGAGTACAACCAAGTAGAGGGATACTATGTAATTATGTATCAAAACTTAGGAATACTATATAACTGTCAAAAAATTAAGTGGTGCTTTAGAAATATTCCTAAGAGTAAATGAAAAGAACAAAATGCAAAACACTTTGATCCTTTTTATATAATTTTTAACAGGCACTTTTCTATATAGATATATACAATCTGTAAGATGCCTATGATTTTAATTTGTCTGCATTTCCTGAAATTGATGAGGAGGTGTTAATAGGAATTCCTTTAGAGGAGTAAAACTGAAGGCAAAAGGGAGACTTTCTGTGTTTATTTTGTGCCACACCATCATCTTTGAATTTCTAATCACGTGCATAAATATGTAAATTAGCGAGCCAATAAGCCACTGTATATATTTTCTTTTAGATACATTTTTGTGTTTGTGTGTACCTTAGAGCAGAAAATGTTAAGTGCTCTCACCAAAAAAGGGAAAGAAGGTAAATATGTGAGGTGATAGATTGATGGGGGAGAAAGAATCTTTTAACAATGTTTATGTATATCAAATCATCAAGTTGTATAATTTAAATATCTTACAATTTTATTTGTTAATTATACCTCAATAAAGCTGAAAGAAAGAAAAGAAAAATCTTAGAAATATCATTTTAACACATAGTTTGCAATGGAAAGATTCCTCCTGTCCTTTTCCAATCATACTCAAAATGCTTAATTTGCTGCTTTTCAAAAGGATGGTTGCCGTCGTCACCATCCGTAACAACGGACTTTATTCTTTCCGGACACTAGAGGGAGTCGAGAAATGAGATGAAATACACGGAAGAACCAAAATGGCTCCCACAATTCTCTGACTGGATTTCCTAACCCCTGTTGAGAACCTCTGTAGAACAAAAACATTACTACAACCGCGGTTGACCTTGTAGATAAATTTCTGAGAGCTTGTGTGTAAATTGAATCATATATTAAGTTTTCCTGGGGAGATTCCTATGGAGAAAAGTCCTACTGTGAATTGTCTTGGAAAGAAATGAAGCTTTCATAAAACAGATAATCACTGCCAGTTTATCATTCGATGGAGTCTGGCAGTTTTTATTTTCTTTGCCAGCAGATACTGTAAACTCGAGGTGTGATTGTGTAGGTACGGTTTTGCAAGCCTTTGGAAATATAGGTACTCAATAAATGTTTAGTCTAATTCTTCCAGACTGAAGAAATAAAGTTACTGTGTGTTTTTTTTTTTCTATTAACCTAATTTAAACGACTCACCCTTTGAATCCTACTAGATAGCCCTCTGTCTCATCCTTTCATTCATCAACCATTTATTTGGGTATTTACTCTTTGCCAGCCAGAGTAACACTCACTGGTGACAAACTAAAATAAACATCCTGACCTCAAAACTTCTGCAATCTAGTGTGAACAGACAAGAACTGAATACTCCAATAGGTATATGATATTATCAGAAAATGTATCATGGGCAAAAATCAAGTGTCATGTGGCAAACATTACTAATGAATATCTGGTGCTCTTGAACTTCTGAGTATATGTAGGTTATACTTTATCCTCTTGAAGTCATACATGGCCATTTGACTAATTGTTTTAAAATGTGTGTACAGTAGTTATCGGGACTGCCAGGCTGAAGTACTGTATCACTAGTGTTTAACTCACCATCTCTTTCTTGTCAATAAGGAAAGCACATGTTGACATGGAGTCAAGGAGGGGTAGTCATTAAGAGGACTGGTTCTTAAATACTGCCCACTGGACCTACTAGTTTAGAATCACTGGAGGGCCCCTGTTAAACTTACAGAAGCCTTGGCCTTCCCTTGATTTGTTGAATCAGAATCTCTAGGGGGTGGTCTCAGGGTTCTATAATTTTAGTAACTCTCCAGGTTGTTCTGATGTATGGTCAGCTCTTGAAACCACTGATTCAGCTTCAAGCCCTTGTTGTTTACATGCCTGATGTATGTGATGTGGCACATATAATTTTAAATTACATAATTCAATTTTCCCTTACTCTGATGGGAGGAAAATAAAGGGAAGACCACCATTTGATTCTCATCAAAACAGCTTTCTTTTCTTCCTATAGTTCTGACAGAATATGATTCCATATGTGTCTGTCCTAGTTTTATAAAATATACTTTGTCTTTATACCATAATAATATCAAAGACAGAATTTTTTGTTTGACTTTTACTGATAGGATCAAATTGTAACTTAAAGAATGTCATTTTGAGGAGGAAAAGAACTTCAGGGTGGTCCAGATTGTTTTTGCTGCTTGAATATAAAAACAGTAAAGAGCATTTATTGAATGCTTACCACGTGTACACAATCACCCTGCGAAGACATATGCACTTCTCAATGATATTTTGTTTTCAGAAAAATGTTGGTGCTTTAAAATTTTTGCTCCTTTCTTTTCAATGATATTCTAGAAAAAAACTGTCATTTTAATAACTATATTTATAGGGTAAATTAAATAAGTCAACCAAGGGGCTTGGTTATAAAAAACACTGATTCTTGAGTAATTGTGAATTTAGAGTCTTCATTCTAGTGTTTTGTTTTTTATGTATATGAAAACTGAATGCCTGAACCTGCATTCAAAGCTCTAAATTTGGGACTAAAAAAGGGAAAGCTGGTGCTGACAGTTCTAATAGGCCTTCCAGGGTATTTTGATGCATGTGGGCAGCACTTACCGTAGACCATTACTTTGTAAGTTTGCCTATATTAGATGTTCCAATTTTATGATTTGCAAAGCCAAATATAAGGTATTTCTATGTGTTTATATGTATCAAACCTTAACCTCTTTGCAATATTGTATACAAATGGGGAGAAAAGATGGGCAAGGTTGACTGATCCCACATGTTTATCTCTGCTCCATCCCAGAACCACCTTCAGTAATAGTAAAGGATACAGAGCATACAATTTTGTGCCTTTACACAGAGGCAAGAGAACGGGATATAAATCCTATTGGCTGAAAATAACAGAAGTTGGTGGCAATAAATGCTGTCTCCAGCTGCCGCAAAGACGGTCCCTGTGTGTGTGATGATAATGAACTTCGGTGGAGAAAAAGCCAGTTTCTCAGCACTGCCGTCCCACCCACAAGAATCTCAATATTCTTCCATAAACTACACTCAATAAGTGAGCGAAGGAATGGATGAATGACTCCACAATTTCAGAGGGGTTCTAGATAACAAAAGAGTTTTGCTGGATTTCTGAGTCAGCTTTTTATCTCAAGTGCCAGATGACTCTAGCAAAATAAATGGATAAATATTATATGTTGGCCAATTTCTCTAATCCAGAACCTGGGAAAGAATCTAAATGGTAATTTGGAGAGCACCTCTTTCTGACAATTGAAAAATTCTTTAAATTCCATCTGGTCTTCAGGTTAAACAACAACAACTGTTCAATTATTATTATTCTTGTTAAATTCAGCACCAGAGGGTGCTCATATAACCCCTTCATCTAGAGACCAACAGATTTCAAAGTAAAATAACTCTTCTAATGATTTTGATATTAAAATATATAATTTTTGCCTGGGATGAATGTTAGAATGTTTATTTAGATATATGCTATTAGGGTTGTCTCAGAAAATAGCAGAGAAGCTTTAATCAACTACACATTTGTTCTCCAATTTGTTATCTACTCACAACTTCTGCCAAATGAAAACAGAAGCAAAAACTAATCAAACATGAAAATTACATTTTCCACATGCACCTCTCTAGAACCCTAAAACTCATTCTCTTTTCATATGCTCTGTTTTACATTTTACTACTCTTTTCTTATAAAAGATCACATCAGAATTTTCTAGGCTCTTTGAGTCAAAGTACAGAGCAAAGATCTTTAAAGAAAAATGAGTAGTCGTTTGGTGATTGATAAGTCATTTGAAAGAAATGGGGAGTTGCAAATCAATAGTCATATAGTTTCAGTAATGCAAGCTGAATAAATTCTAGATATCTGCTGTGTTAAGATTGTTCCCATAGTTAAGAATATTATATTATACACTTAAAAGTCTGTTAAGAAGGTTGGGCTCATTTAGTGTTTTTACCACAATAAAATTAAAATTAAAAGGAAGTCTTGGATATCCTAAATTGAAGTCATCATCTATGGTTACAGAAATTAAATCTACCTTAATGTTAATAATCATTAACATTAAGTGTGAATGAGCAGATAAATTATCTTAGGGCTATTATCATTTGCCAAATGACTTAAACCAAAACTAATTTTTTAAAATGAAGCTAATCTTATTTGTGTGGAAATAGATTTTCTCTGATAGTAAACTAAAATAAAGTCCTGGAAGATTATATGTTAGTTTCCTTATTGTATCTGCTTGTCAAAAGCAAGAATTTGATATATTTGTGTCCCTTACCTACCAGTAACAAAGCTATGCCCTTTAGAAAGCAGACTTATTTTGATATTTTTGAAAGCTCAGTAAGTCTGCTGTACCTGTAAATATTTGAATACTAGCTTAGTGCTGAGGAAAAGAAAACAGTATTTCATTATTTACTGACGTCATTTTATAGAACCTGTGACCATGGCAACCAGGTGCTACCAAATGACCCAAATGGAGGCCACACCTGCCACTTTATCTAAATTACTATTGGAAACACACAAGCTCTATGGATTTATTGAATTGTATTAGATAATGGGTATTTTTTAAGGAATTCAAAATGGGAAAAATGTCTTGTTTTTATCCAAAGAAGTAGATTTGTTACTTTTACACTGTTTCCTGAAGGTAATATTCATAAATGACTCAAGGATTTGAAGAAACAAAGGAAAGAGATCTGCAGATGCAGAAGGCAGACAGATCACATATGCTTATCTCTGCTCCATCCCTGAATCCCTTTCGATAATGGTAAAAAGCTATATGGTATCCAATTGTGTGCCTTTATACAAAAACAAGAGAGCAAGAGAAGAAATGACAGCAGGCCAGATTGTCAACAGAATTTTGAAGGTTGGAAAATAGATGGATGAGTCACAGCTGATTTAGCAGAGCAGAGATGCTGAAATCAAACTGTGCATTGGGGCAGGAGAGAATCACAGTAATAGGCAAGCTGAGTCATACTACAGAGCCCTCAAAGGCACAGTGATTGAGGGAACCAGAATCTTCCAAATGAAGTCCAAGTTATGGAGTGGAGCTGAAAACATAGAGCGTGGTTGATTGAGCACTTACATCCCCAGTTCACACCCCTGAAACTGAGTTAGGTAACTTTCCTGGAAAGGCAAGCAGAGGAAACAATGGATCATTGGGCTGAAAACAGGGAAGGGAATGAAAAACCTGAATACCTAAGAGCCAGACACGCAGTCCCCTGCCCTGCCGAGCTATCAGGTATGTACCCACCAGGCTAGAAACCGGATGAGTCTTCTTAGGAAATGGGCAAGGTGTGTCTATTTTAAATAATAAAACTCACAATAGTATTAGACGCTTAAAACTATGTATACATATTTATCACTAAAATATAAGAATAAATTATTCATGTCAGGAAAGAGCTGCTTTGAATCTGTGCCTCAAACAGTGTAGATTATGTGTGTGGTATATGGCGAAAAATTTTAATGTGCATGGCATTGCTCGGTTATGCGAATGCAACAGCATGTTGTTGGGGTTATCCTGTCCCCTGAGGATTTGACATAGACGGCCAAAGTGCAGCTTCAGAGACTGGAAATAACTACATCCTAAAAACCCCCCAAATAATAAGGGCCAGACATGCCCCTAGGACCTACCGAGAGGTAGCAAGACAGACTCAGTTGCCCCCACAACTGTCTCAGTACCTACCCTCCCCCTCCCTGTTCCCTCCAGGAAAGAGAAGCAGAGGGGACTTGGGGGTGGGGCTGGAGGAAAAAGAAAGCATCATTGGAATCCCGAGCCCTGCCCTCCCTGGGGAGAAGTCCGTAACTTCAGGAAGTGAACGGTCTCGGGTCTCCATCCTCCCTTCAAGCTGAGAGAAGGCGTAATTGCTGTAACAAACTACCACAGACTTAGTGGTTTAAAATAACACACAATTGTTATTTTACAGACCTGGAGGTTGGAAGTCTAAAACTGGTCTCCCTGGACTAAAACCAAGGTATTGGCAAGGCTGCAGTCCTTCTGGAGACCCTAGAGAAAAATCTGTTTTCTTGCCTTTTCTACCTTCTGGAAGCTGCCTGCATTCCTTGATTTATGGGCCCCTTCGAGCTTCAAACCCAGCAAAGGCTGATGAGATTTTTCTAGCATTGCATCACTCTCACACCATCACTGTCTTTTCAGAACAGCCCGGGACTCTTGGATACCTTCTACTATTGTCACCAAGGACTCAGGAGATAACCCAGGGGGGTAAGACCCAGAACCTCCCTCCGACTCAGCAGCTCATGCCACTGATCACATGGTCTCTTCTCTCTCCGACTCAGCGTTAGGGTTTCCTCTTTGAGATCCAAACACAAATCAAGACGAGGCTCTTGGTTTTTATTTTCCTTCGTCCTATTTCAGCACATCCTCCAATAACATGACTCTTTGTGGAAAATAGCTTACAAAAATGGCCACTCTTATTCCCCTTCATGCTCTTTTGCAATGTGACTTTGAAGTCCCTCCCAACAAGAGATAGGGTCTCTTTCTCTACCCCTTGAATCTTGACTCAGTCCTCTTTATTGGAACATGGCCAGTACCATATGAACAAGAACGGGTTAGCTGGCTGGAGGAAGGGACACATTGAAAAATGGAGACAAGCTAGCCCATGGGAGACCATCTCAGCTCAGCCCAGCCAGTCCACCAGGCAGCTGACCACAGACGGATCAGTAGTAAGCCCAGCCAACACTAGAGCTACCTAGCTGAGCTCAGCCAATCAGATGACTTGTAATATCATGAACTAAACATAAATGATTGTTGTCTAAAGACAGGAAATTTGAGATGGTTCATTATGCAGCAAGAGCTAATTCAGCTTTTTATGTCTCCTTCCCCTTCCCGCACTTCACCAGCATGGAGAAGCAGGGTTTCATAGTATTTCCCTCTCTTCATGGACTGTGCTTAGAAATATCACTCATCACCATTCCTCTTTCTGGAAACGCCAAGCCTCACGGTGCAGCTTTAATGGTGGAATCAATCTTGTCTGTGTACTGCGGAAGAAACTCTGTGATCTAATTTGTCAGGCCTAGTTTATAATATGTTTATGACGTCTAAAGGAATTTAAAAATTATTTTTTTTCTCTATGAAGCCTGGGTTGGAAGACAATTTCACTGTTGCAGACTCAAAACTTTCCATTCAAAAGCTGATGGGTTCCTCTTTGGCTTTGTATCCCTGCTTTCATGAATCTCTGAATCCTCCCAAGGCCAAGTGGTTGCCTCTGAAAGAATGGGTATGGAGAAAAAAATCACCTTGACACTAATACAAAAAGAACGGAACAGTGAAATGTGTTTAAAAATATTATCTTCCCAACAGGTATGACACAGGTACCCTTGGGGCAATGAGGCACATCCTAGATTCTTCATAAATATGGAAAGACAGAATTGAAATTCATAACCTTTTATGTCCATATAGAACATTCTATGACTTTTGGTACTTTTGAACCAGTTGGAGCTGCATTGCAAAAGTTAGTTGCACAACATGGATGGAGCTAGAGGGTATTATGCTCAGTGAAATAAGCCAGGCGGAGAAAGACAAGCATCAAATGATTTCACTCATCTGTGGAGTATAAGAACAAAGAAAAACTGAAGGAACAAAACAGCAGCAGAATCACAGAACCCAAGAATGGACTAGCAGTTACGAAAGGGAAAGGGACTGGGAGGATGGGTGGGAAGGGAGGGATAAGGGTAGGGAAAAAGAAAGGGGGCATTACGATTAGCATGTATAATGTGGGGGGGCACAGGGAGGGCTGCGCAACACAGAGAAGACAAGTAGTGACTCTACAGCATCTTACTACGCTGATGGACAGTGACTGTAATGGGGTTTGTGGGGGGGACTTGGTGAAGGGGGGAGCCTAGTAAACATAATGTTCTTCATGTAATTGCAGATTAATAATAACAAAATAAAAATAAATAAAGTAAGTTGCAGACTTCACCGACCATTTACTTATTTATTTCATACGCTATGATGTCGAATGTTATGTTGAACAGAAGTGATGACAATCGCCATCCTGGCCTTGTTTCAGTCTTAACGGAGAAGTATTCAGTCCTTAACCAGTTAGTCTAACTTAAATGTAGGTTTTTCATACTGCTGTATAAAAGGATGAAGAAGTTACTTTTTATTTCTAATTTACTGAGAGATTTTATAATGAATGTTAAATTTAGTTACATGCTTTTTGTATGGTGAATTTTTCATTTCAGATTCTGTACTTTTTCATCTTTAGAATTTCTATTTGATTTTCATATACTCCATCTCTCTTTTCAGTATCATCATGCTTTTCTGTGATTATGGGCATATTTATAATAGCCATCTTAAAATGTTTGTCTTATGATTCTATTAACTATCTTATTTCTGGGCTTGTAGCTCTTGATTGGTTTTCCTCCTCGTTATAGGTCATAATGACCTGCTTAGAGTTTTCTAGATTTTTACAAGATACTGGACATTATAATTTTACATTGTTTAATGTCTGGATTATGGTTGTTGTCCTTCAGAGAGTATTAAATTTGTTCTGGCCAGCGATTCAATTTCTTGCCAATTAGGTTGGTTATTTCAAGGCTTGATTTTTAGTTTTTGTTGGGGTGGATTCTAGATCAGTCTTTATTCTGGGCTACTTACAGTTGATCCTTGAGCAATACAGGGGTTCAGCTGACACCTGTGCAGCTGAAAATCCACATATGACATTTGACTCCCCAAAAACTTAACTACCAATAGCCTACTGTTGACCAGAGCCTTACCAATAACATTAACAGTCAATTAGCGCATATTTTGTATGTATTATATACTGTACTCTTACAATAGAGTAAGCTAGAGAAAATAAATTTTTTTTTCAAATTGTTGCAAATCTCCAAAAAATGTTCCAGTGTACTTATTGTAGAAGTAGACTCATGTAGTTCAGAACCATGTTGTTCAAGGGTTACCTGGATGGCTACAGGACTAAGGCATGATCCTCTGGCATCCTCACGGAGTGCCCAAGGTGGTCAATGAGGACAGTCCACTCTCACAAATCCTAATTCAGCATCTCCTGCATGAGTGATCTCTAAAAGCATTCAGCTCGGAGCTCCTCAGTCGCTCTCTGCCTGTCCTTGGGGCAGTTCATTCTTTGCCTGTATAGCTTAGTGTTCACAATAGATTCAAGGGAAACTCCATGCAGATGTCTAAAGCTTTTTCTCTGTGTGGCTTTCTCCCCTCTGGGACTCTGTCCCACAAGTTCCTGAACTATGACTTAAGTCTGTTCTACTCAGGGAGACCTTTGTAATCTGTTTCAGTGAGCCCACCTTGAACAATGATTCAGAGAGTGACGCTGGGCAGAAAGCTGCATCGTTGTAAGCCAGACCACATGTAAATGACCTTCTCTCAGGGATCAAGTCATGTGCAGCCCGTTCAATTTGTGAAAACAGTTGTGTCATATATCTTGTCCAGTTTTCCAGTTCTTAAGGCAGATGGCAAGTTCAGTTCATTACGCCATTTTGGCCAAACACAAAAGGTCTTTCTATATCCCTGCTGGTATTTTTTCCTACCTTGTCATTTATAAGAAAAAGGAATATTGAAAATCTCCAACTATTGTGGGTTTATTTCTCCCTTTAAGTTTGTCTTCTTTTTCTTTTGTATTTAAAACTCTGATCCGAGGACATATGTGTTTAGGGTTGTTGAGGGCTCTTGGTAAATTTGCCTTTATCACTGAAATGTTCCTCCTTATCACTGATTTATAATGTTCCTTGCTTTAAAGCCTACTTTGTTTGATATTAATATAACTATTCCAGCTTTTTAATGACTATTCTTTTTATTAAATAGCAATTTTCAACTGTTTAGTTTTAACCTACCTCTGTCTTTATATTTAAAGTGAAGTTTTTTGAAGACAGTATAGATTGGATATTGCTTTTTATTTAGTCTTACAATCTCTTCATTTTAACTTGAACAATTAGGCTATACTTGTTTAATGAAAAGTACTGATAGAATAAATCTAATATGTAACTTTTTGTTTTCTATTAGTACAATCTGCTTTTTTTATTATTACTCTTTTCCTGCCTTCTTCTGAATTAATTGTATATTTCTTTAGTATTTCATCTTAACTTTCCTATTGACTTTTTTTTTGCTATCATTGATGTACAGTTACATAAACAACATTATGGTCACTAGACTCCCCCTATTATCAAGTCCCCACCACATGCCCCATTAAAGTCACTGTCCATCAGTGTAGTAAGATGCTATACAATCACTACTTGTCTTCTCTGTGTTGCACAGCCCTTCCCTGTGACCCCCACCCCCTACATTACACGTGCTAATCGTAATGCCCCTTTTCCCCCTTATCCCTCCCTTCTCACCCATCTGCCCCAATCCCTTTCCCTTTGGTAACTGTTAGTCTATTCTTGGGTTCTGTGAGTCTGCTGCTGTTTTGTTCCTTCAGTTTTTTCTTTGTTCTTATACCCCACAGATGAGTGAAATCATTTGATACTTGTCTTTCTCCACCTGGCTTATTTCACTGAGCATAATACCCTTTAACTCCATCCATGTTGTTGCAAATGGAAGGATTTGTTTTCTTCTAGTGACTGAATAATATTCCATTGTGTATATGTACCACATCTTCTTTATCCATTCATCTACTGATGGACACTTATGTTGTTTCCATTTCTTGGCTATTCTAAATAGTGCTGCAATAAACATATGGGTGCATCTGTCCTTTTCAAACTGGGTTGCTTCATTCTTAGGGTAAATTCCTAGGAGTGGAATTCCTGGGTCAAATGGTAAGTCTACTTTGAGTTTTTTTGAGGAACCTCCATACTGCTTTCCACAATGGTTGAACTAATTTACATTCCCACCAGCAGTGTAGGAGGGTTCCCCTTTCTCCACATCCTCACCAACATTTGTTGTTGTTTGTCTTTTGGATGTTGGCCATCCTAACTACTGTGAGGTGATATCTCATTGTGGTTTTAATTTGCATTTCTCTGATGATTAGAGATGTGGAACATCTTTTCATGTGTCTCTTGGCCATCTGAATTTCTTCTTTGGAGAAGTATCTGTTCACCTCCTCTGCCCATTTTTTAATTGGATTATTTGCTTTTTGTTTGTTGAGGTGTGTGAGGTCTTTATATATTTTGGATATCAACCCCTTATTGGATATGTCATTTATGAATATATTCTCCCATACTGTAGGATGTCTTTTTGTTCTACTAATGGTGTCCTTTCCTGTACAGAAGCTTTTCAGCTTGATATAGTCCCACTTGTTCATTTTTGCTTTTGTTTCCCTTGTCCAGGGAGATATGTTCATGAAGAAGTTGCTCATGTTTATGTCCAAGAGATTTTTGCCTATGTTTTTTTCTAAGAGTTTTATGGTTTCATGACTTACATTCAGGTCTTTGATCCATTTTGAGTTTACTTTTGTGTATAGGGTTAGACAATAATCCAGTTTCATTCTCTTATGTGTAGCTGTCCAGCTTTGCAAACTGTTGAAGAGGCTGTCATTTCCCCATTGTATATCCATGGCTCCTTTATCATATATTAATTGACCATATATGCTTGGGTTTATATCTGGGCTCTCTAGTCTGTTCCATTGGTCTATGGGTCTATTCTTGTGCCAGTACCAAATTGTCTTGATTACTATGGCTTTGTAGTAGAGCTTGAAGTCAGGGAGTGTAATTCCCCCTGCTTTATTCTTCCTTCTCAGTACTGTTTTGGCTATTTAGGGTCTTTTGTGGTTCCATATGAATTTTACAACTATTTGCTCTAGTTCTTTGAAGAATGCTGTTGGTATTTTGATAGGGATTGCATTGAATCTGTAGATTGCTTTAGGCAGGATGGCCCTTTTGACAATATTAATTCTTCCTATCCATGAGTTCTATTGACTTTTTAACAAAACTTTTGTTTTATTTATTTAGTGGTTGCTCCAAGGATTAAAATACATATCCTTAACTTATCACATTCTACTTAGAATTAATGTTGTAGCACTTCACATAAAATATAAAAAACTTGCAGCACAGTAATTAATTCCATTTACTCCCTCATAATTTATGCTGTCATTGTCATATATTTTATATCAACATTTGTTAAAAATGAGAAACAGTATGACTTTTGCAATAAACATTCAGTTTCTTTTGGCACAATTTTAAGAAGAAAAAATATTTTGATTCTTCACATATGTATGATTTATTATGTTCTTCATTTCTTTCTGTTTATCTGAATTTCCATTTGGTGTTATTGCCATTTAGCTTAAAGGATTTTCTTTAGCATTTCTTATAGTATAAATCTGTGGGTTGATTGTTAATTCTCTCAGCTTCTGTTTTTCAGAAAATATCTTCATTGACATTCATTTCTGAAGGATATCTTTGCTAGATATTAAATTTGGGTTGATGTTGTCTTCTTTTTACACCTGTTGCTCCATTCACCTTCTAGGTGTCATAGTTTCTGATGAGATATTAGCCATCTTCTTATCATTGTTCTCCAGTTTGTGATGTGTCTTTTTTCCTAGGAATGTTTTCAAGATTTTCTTTTTATCACTTGTTTTCAGCAGTTTGCCTATAATTTGCCTAAGTATGGTTTTAATTGCATTTATGTTGACTAGGGTTGTCTCAGCTTCTTGAATGTGTTACTTAAACTTTTTCATGAAATTAAGAAAAATTTCAGCCATTATTATCTTCATTTCTTTTTTGCTCCATTTTCTATCTCCTCTACTACTGGGACTCCAATTGCATTTAAGCTAGACATCTTGATATTGTCCCATAGATCAAAGTGATTCTGTCAATTAAAAAAAATGGCTCTGTATTTTAGTTTGGATAATTTATATTGATTGATCTTTAAGTTAAGTGACTTTCTTTTGCCATCCCCAACCTGAAATTTTACCCAACCAGTAAGTTTTTCACTTTAGGTATGATTTTTTTTTTAATTGTAGAATTTCCATTTATACTGTTTTAATGGATGTGTGTGTGTGTGTGTGTGTGTGCACATGTGTGTATATTAAGACTTTATTTTTTAATGCATTTTTAGATTACAGCAAAATTAAGGGTGCAAAGACTTCCCATATACTCCTTGTACCCACATAAGCATAGCCTCCCCCATTATCAAAGTCCCACAAGGAGAGGGATGCATTTGTTATAACTGATGAACTTACATTGACACAACATAGTCAACCAAAGCCCACAGTTTTCATGAGGGTTCACTCTTGGTATTGTACATGCTATGGGCTTAGACAAATGTATAATAGCATGTAATCCACCATTATAGTATATACAGAATATTTTCACTGCCCTAAAAATTGTCTGTGATCTGCCTATTAATCTCACACTCCCTATCCCTGGCAATTGCTGGTATTTTTACACTTTCCGTAGTTTTGCCTTTTCCAGAACACCATTTTGTTGAAATCTCTTGGAAGCAACTAAGTAGCCTTTACAGTATGTAGCCTTTACAGATAAGCTTCTTTCACTTAATAATCTGCATTTCAGCTTCCTCCACATATCTTCATAGCTTAATAGCACATCTCTTTTTAGTGCTGAATTATCTTCCATTATCTGGATGTCCCACAGTTTATTTAACTATTGACCTATTGAAGGACATCTTAGTTGCTTCCAAGTTTTGGGAATTACAAATAAAGCTGCTATAAATATCTCTGTGTAGGTTTTTGTGTGGACATAAGTTTTCAGTCCTCTTGGACAAATAACCAGAAAGCATAATTGCTGGACCTTATAGTAAAAATATGTTTATAAGAAACTGCCAAACTTTCTACCCAAGTGGCTGTACCATTTTGTATTTCCAAGCAATGAATGACAGTTCCTTTTGTTCCACATCCTCACCAGCATTTGATGTTGTTAGCATTTTGAAATTTTGGCCAGTTTAATAGGCATATAATGTAATTTCATTGTTTTAATTTGCATTTCCCTGATGACATGTGGTGCAGAGCTTCTTTTCATATGCTTATTTTCCATTTGCATATCTTCTTTAGTGAGATTTCTGTATAGATCCTTGACTCATCTTTAAAATTGGGTTGTTTGTTTCCTGTTGAGTTTTAAGAGTTCTTTCTGTAATGAATATGACAGTTCTTTCTATAATGGGTGTTAAATTGTTAAGTCTTAAGTAATTTTTTATGCAGCATGGAAAATTAATTCAGACGAAATTGTTATCTTTTTTCTGTGGTGGGAGATATTAAACTGCCAGGAGTGGCATCTTTGACAGTAAAGGACATGAAGAGAATATTCTTAGACCTGAGCAGAAAGAGATAGTGCCTAGACAGTGCAGAGAACCTCCACATGCTCTGACTGGGCAATAAACAATACAGACACTTCTATTCTCTAACCCTTACTCTGAAAATTCAACTATATTCTTCATAAACTTTGTAATGCATTTTAAATCAAATTGTGAATAGTCACAGGGGCTCCAATAATAGCGGTGTTTACTTTACTGGATTGTTGTGAAGATTCAGTGAATTAATATATTTAAAGGGCTTTTCATAGTCACTGAAAGATATTAAGCACACAATATTAGCCTCTATCATTGCTTTTAAAAACTATTTCCAAATTCAGAAGAGAGATTATTTACACATTTTACAACTGAGGAAACAGAGTCTTAGCAAGGTTATATGACTCATGAAGGGTCAGACAGTTAATAGGTGTACAGCTTAGAATGAATCCCATATCTTACAAATACCAAGTCCCTTATACTTTCTGCAATTGATTTTTTGCAGAGATTCCTCTTAGCACAATGATGTGAAAGTTATTTATCTTTAGCAGATAAATGTGCACGAAGTCATTCTCCTAGTGACACAGCAACTGCAAGCCCATGGTGAAGAGGTATAAACTAGCTCTCAGTTTAGACTTTTGCTACTCAAAGTGCAAGGCCCTCTACAAATAACATTGGCCTTAGAAATGTTAGAAATTGACCATGTTAGAAATATGGATTCTTATCACCTACCCAAGACCTACTGAAATGACACCTGCAATTAGCAAGATGTCCAGGTAGCTCATACACACACTAAAATTTGAGAAGCACAGCTTAGATGAATTCAGATGGGTTAGAATTTTCCCCCAAAATCACTGGTTCCTTTCTCTGTATATTCTACAGTTTTGATAACAGAATTCCCTTATGCTAGCCACTAATAGTAAGTTTTTTTTCTTTCGAATATCTTCCAGAGAAGGAAGGATTTGGCTTTACTCATTATTGATTTTTTCACATTTAAACAAATGTTAAATAATTGCATTTTTACAAGCATTTTTTTTGATCCACATCCATATTTGGAGCATCCCAGGCTGCAATATCTAATAAAAAGGGCAGCCAAAATACAGGTCTAAGTTGACTTGGGGGAAATTACCGTAGATGGAGCTTATCGAAGTAGTTTTGTGCTATCCTTAAGTTCACATTGCCAGCACTTTCCCTATTCTAGTCCCATCTCACCTATTTTGTAGTTCCTCAGGCTATTCTGACTCCCAAGGACTGGCTATCTCACACCCCCACCTAGAATCCCTGGGCAGGGCGGGGGCGGTCAGATAAAATTGTATCCACCCCATGTAATGGATGACAGCACTAGAAGGCACTTAAGCTATTGCCAGGCTATTCCTGGTTCCTTAATACTGGATCTGTCTGATCCTTGTCAAAGGAACTGAGTTCCAGTGCTCCAGCCAGCTGTCTGGAATATACCTTAACATCCATTAGACGATGCAATTTATTAAAGTGACACCAATGTGTCCCTTCCATGTATGCAAAAAGAGCTTCCCTTTATATCTCTCTGATTAGGGAGTGGGCTTGGCCAAACACAGACAAGTTTGTTGTCTTAGCAGCGCCTTTTCGAGAGAAGGTTTTCAGTGAAGGAAGGTTGATAGCAAGTCCCTGATGCCGCCCGCTTGTGGCATGTACACACTCACACACATGCACACACACATACCAGGCTCACTCAAGATAAAAGGATGCTTTTCTCAAATGTCCCTTCTTACCCTGAGTCCACGTCCCAGCGGCACAGAGGGGTGGCATAAGAGGTGGTATGCCAGTATTCCCAAAGCTTTGAAGTTTGTACAAATAAATTAAATTCAGACAAAAAAAATCAATAATTAGTGAAGCCAAATTCTTCCTTCCCTGAAAAGTGTTTCAAGAAATTTTTGGATCTACTATTAGATGCTTAGAATAAAGAACCTTTAGTATTAAACAATAGACTCATTTTACATGCATGGGATATGACACCACACGGCAGCTTATTTAACTTGTTCTGCTATGCTGGTGTTCCACTTGCAAGAGGGCTGTAGCCCGCCCTTGTTCTTGCCTTCCACGTATGGATGAAATATTTGATATTTCATTTGATGTCCTTTCTGTTTCCAAGCTTATCCATTCATCCCGTATCCCCAGATTAAATATTTATGCTGAATCTCCTAATCTTTGTAGAACATTAGCAACAAGAGGGTGCTTTCCCAGACCTCCCATTGTCCTAATTAACTTTTCCTCTGTTACACCCAAGCACCATCTTGTAACTGTATTGTGGCATTTATCAGAGGGGATTAGAATTGTCTACTGGCACATCTGTCTTCCCTACTATAACACGTACTTTTTAAAAGCAAGGGACATGTTTTCATTTTTTGTAGAGCCAATGATAAATTGGACTGCCAATTCATTCCCCAAGACCTACATCTTTCCCTTAATTGAATAAACTTCTCTCCCACCCCCATTTCTCAATCCCCCACACTGCCTCTGCCCTTTATGTTCAGTTTGCTAGAAGCCCAGCATAATGGATGTTACATTTAAATGCCCTGCTGAGAAAAGTCCTAGCAAACTGCTTTCAACATCTACCCTGAGACAAAGCACAGGATTTGTCAGACTTGAAGAGCCATGGTTTTCAGCATGTCCACTTGCCTGGTTCTAAATACTTACTGCCTTTACTTCATTGCTTTCCTTGGAAAGTGAATTTGTTACTTCATTGTTATGCTGTATTACAAAAGAGCTTGTTCTTCTGGGTTGGTCTAGGTCCCTGAATTCCGTTTGCCTTTGAGGTTGTAAGTTTCTTTCTCTTTCAGTCCTACTATCCCTCTGCTGATCTCCTCTTGACCACATCCTTTCCTAATACTTCAAAGCCATGTCTGAGGGCGGAGCACAGAGCTTGGGGCAAGCAGCAGCAGGTTTCTGTTTATATTTGTTTGTTCTGTACGGCTAGAATAATTTGCTAAATGGTCCCTCTGTGCATCTATGTTTCATGTAAATCTGAAGATGTGAGGTATCTGCTGAGTCTGTGCAAGGCATACACTTAGAAATCTGAGCTACTCAAATCAAGGAAATATAAAATGACTGAAATTTGGCCATCCTTTCCTTCCAGAGTAAACCTGACATTTCATTGTTTCACTGGGTCATTATGTAACTGCAGCAGAAGCTGTGAAGGTCTCCTCTGCTCAGCCCTTAGGTCACTGGCCTGGACCCTTCCTTGCTGTGGGATCGTGCTCAGCCAAAGTGAGTGTGGAGAAGACCCGAAGCAGGGGAACCAGTGGCTCATGGGTAACCCTCAGGCACTGACAAATCCTCCAGCTCCCTCACCTAGTAGAAAGAGATATCGAGGAATTTTTCAACCAGTCTTGCAGAAGGTCCCTGTTAGGATTGAGCACTAAGTGCATGAGGCAGTGACTCACTTAACGAATTCACCCTTTTTTGAACTTGTCTCCTTTCCTTTTATTCCCTCTCCACTCCCCAATAAATTATTTGCACCCAAATCCTTGTCTCAGGACCTGGTTTAAGTAGACCCCAAATTATTCAGATTTGTCCAAATGGATAGAAAATAGCAAAAGCTATGTATTCTAACAAACCATTTATTATTTGTCTATTAGTGGACTGTGGACCAGGATTGTGAATTGTATTGGAAAGGTACCAGATTGACTGTGGCCCACATGTATTGCTCTGGAAGGTGCCAGTTACCTCATGTATGTGGTTTATGTATTCCTAATGGTACTTTCCTCATGGACTCAATGTAAGAATAAATGAGTTGATGCATATAAAGTGTTTGCTTAGTGCCTAGTTATTATTACTATTATTTATTTTTTATAGATAAATAAATTTAGGATCAACAATTTGAAATGTTTCTCAAGACAGTTGATAAAGAATTCACGTGCAGCTTTGCCTAAATCCAAATCCCCATATTCTGCATGCAGCCTCCTATTTCAATGATGGCCCCAACCCATCTATGAGTATTGAAAATAATAATTTAATTTACAAATGTAAACACTTTTCCTCTGAAATATCGGATATACTCTTAGGCTCCTTTCGGCATTAAAATAATAACCCTGTCCTCATTTAAATAGGCTGGCACCGTCATATGAGTCATCATACAACATGTCTTTCTTTAAGATTTCCATGAAAAAAGAGCAGCCTTCACTAACTTCTCTCCTGGCAGGGATATCTTTTAAAATGTCAAATCTGTAAAAGAAGAAAATAGATCCATCTCTATTTCTGTCTCACATCCTAACAAAATCCAATTATGGTAGCAGTACTGCTCATCTGCTTACTATCAAGATCAGCCAGTACTGGACGTTTAAGATGACAGATGATTCAAGTGTCCCCACGTCACCCTAAAAACCAGACCTGTCTTTCTGGCTAACTTTTAGGCAAACTTTGAATAATTATCCTGAAGATATTACAGTTTCCACCAAGAGTCAACTACATTTACACATTTCATCAGACGGACACAATAAATTGATCTGATATGACAATCCTAATGTGGTCTTCTTACTTACATTGGTGGTAAATTTTTAATTATTGTTTAGAAACTCGCTAGGGAAGAAAAATTAATCCTGTATCCTTAACTCAAAAAATCTCTCTTCTCTCTGGAATTGCTGTCATTAATTAAACTCAAGACTTTCAGGGGAAAGGAATAAATACCTAACTAGCCTTGGGGTCTAGCCTTGGGCTCATAATGATGTTTAACACTTAAGTAATTTCCATTTACAAAAATAATACTGGTTTATTAAAGAGAATTTGGAAAATATAGATTGCCAAAAGAAAAAATCAATGGAATGGGGCAGAGGTTGATGGACTGTAACCCTCATCACCAAAACACATTCACTTAGAACAGTCTGAGATGCCCCAGTCAGTATGTCAATGTATGTTTACTGTAACAATTGCTCTTTGTATTCAATTTTGTATTTTTCTTATTTAACTCAACTTTATATTATGAGCTTTTTGTTATATATTCTTCAAAATATAGCTTTAAGTTGTTTGTAAGATTAATTGAGTAGATATCATTTACTCAGTGATTAACCTATGGTTGGACATTTTGGCAATTGCTAAGTTTTTGGTATTATAAATAATGATGTGAATTTCCTGTATATAAGATTATTTTATTAGACTCAAATCTTCAAAATAGAACTGCTAAATCAAAGGTATAAACACATTTAGGCCTCTTGATAAATATTGCCAACTTAACTCTATTTATATATATTGAAGCTCAACTCCTGGCAAAATTTTAAAGTTGCCAGTTTTCATAAGATTTCTTCCAAAACTCTTGCCTTCTACCCATCTCTTCCTCTGTTGTCCCTTCTCTCTTCATTTCCCACCCCAACACAGTCCCTTGCTTTGTCTCCAGTTGCCCGCCAATCCCAGACCAATCTCTGGTTCCTTCAACCCCACTTCCCTGTGTGATATCTTTCTGGATTTTCTTACCAGTCTTGGATTTCCTTCCCTTGAAAACTTGTTCTCTCTAGGTATTTGTCATGACATAACCTCAGGTATTACCCCACCAGATTCCAAAGAAATTAGAAATGTGGGAGTTGTGTCCTTTGTGGTCAAACCCCATGGAAAAGAAATTTAGAACAAGAGTTTCTCTGAGGGTATCATTTATATTATACTACACAGTAAGCTGCCCCATCTGCCTTTTGGTTATTAAAACATAACCTTCTTTTCAAGAGGACAGTTTTGATGTATACTGACATTTTCTCAGAGTTTTTCTTCTTATGGATGCACTTCAGCAGCATTTAAGCTCATTGAAATTCTAATTCTTCAGATGGGAGACTGGAAAGTATACTGTAGAATATTATGAGTCTTTTTCCCTTTGTAGTTTATCAAGAGTAGTCAATGACTGATGTGACTGTGAGATTATCTGAACCAGCTTTGATTCATAATGTACTGTTGATGGACCTGTAAGCTTGTTTAGATGTCAGGAAACCAGTCGGTGGCGATTAGCATTTTCTTAGCAACAACTCATGTCTTGTTTCCCTCAACATGAAGAAGAAAATAAGAACAGGGAAATATTGAGTCAACCTTTGAAATTTGTTATTATGCAGTCAAAGTCATTTCCTGCATGAACAAGGGGGGAAAAACACACTAAAATGTTTGAGTAAATTTCAGACCATAATATTTGTCAGTTAGACTATGATTAGAAATGACTTTCCTTCTGTTCCCTAATCTAAACTGTTTTCAGATCAGTTTATAGTCTAAAATGTTAACAAATGATATAGGAGGCCATATTCAATTGTAAATCTTGCTGTTAAAAATGGAACATCCTGTGCTTATCTGATCTGGTTGCGAAGTTCCCACTTTTATGACTCAGGGACCCACATGGATTTGAGGCTCGGGTTGCACTGGGACATGGCAGATTGGGGAAATGGTAATACCACCCTGCTGAAAATGGATGAAGGGGTAACTGCCCCATGATTTTGAGGTGGTTCACAAATGAGGTGAGGAAAACTTATTCAACACTAAGATTATGAGGTGATAGCTCAGTCAGAAACCATCTGAATCTTGTCTTGAGCTGCCAAAGGATATTTTCAGGCTCAAAACATTTATGCCCTCCCCATGCTGTGTAATTACATTTTTCCCCTCCTAAATCCCATTCAATATTTAAATAGGACCAAAAATGAGCAGCTTGTTTAACGTGACATATTGTTTTCCAACGTGAAAATATGCACATACAGCTACACATGAAGCACGAAATCATAGTGGTCTCAGTATGGATGTGAAATCTTCATTGACTGTAATAATGAGCTCTGTTACCTCAGGGTGATTGATAAGCTTTCTATGCCTCAGTTTCTTCTTATAAAAGAGGCTTCCTCATGAATGAAAGCTAAACAAGACAAAGTATGGAAAGCCCATGGCCCAGTATTTGGGTGATAATATGTAGACAATCAATGTTAACTACTATTACTCCTTTCTAGAGGCACATAAGCAATTGATATCAACTTAGAGACTTTTCAGTTCGTCTCTCTAAACTCAGGCAGGAATATTATAGGGAAGGTGCCATACATATTTACTATACTGAGAAGCCTGTGCTTTAGAAATGAGATGCTACTCTTCAGGTATATAAAAAATATGATTCATTGAATATATGCAGATAATTTTCATATACTTAAAAAGAAGGATAATGTGGTAGCTAAGAACTGTGCTTCCAGAATTACACAGAGATGAATTTAAATCCCTACTCTGCCTTTCACCACATGGGCAAGTTATTTTATTCCCATGCACTTCAATTTCCTCACCCAAAAAATAGAGATGATAGTGTGGAAATGATGGATTTCCACAAGGATTATTATATCTTGTGGAAATGTATGAAATAATCTATTCTAGTTGTATAGAGCATGGGACCTGGAAAATAGTAAGTCTACTACAAATGTTACCTGTTTTTATATTCAGAATCCAAGAAGTGGAGGTGGGCGGTCAAGGGGAGTTTAAACAAGTAAAACTGTTTGAAAGAATTGCCCTCCACTGCCTTTAAACAATCACTATCTCTCTATCAACTGAAGGATTTAAAAATACAAAGTCATCACATCTTTATTCTGTCCACAAATGTTTTATCACTTTAGATTCTTGCATGTTTGGCTTATTATAGAAGAATCACATCCTGGGATCATCTGTTCAAACAAGAAATTATAAATATTGATTAAACTAAAAGCTTATATATATAATTTATCTATAAAACGGTCACGTAATTGCTATTATCTTAAGTAGCACCAATGTATAATCACCCAAAGATTTTTAAGCTCCTTACTTTTCCTTTTTTTTTTCCCTACTGGTGTCTCATATTTCTTTGAAGGGAATGGAATTCTTATTATCTAGTAGTTCTTTTTGCCTCCAAGGGTCTTTGATTCTAACTTTCAATTCTTGCAGAAAGGAATAAACTACAACATTTCCAGGTGAATTCTACTTATAAACTAGAATTTACTCCAATGTTTCTACTTAGTGATTGCTCAAGCCACTGAATTCTCTCTTTATTCTCTCCTTCTACTATCAACTTTTACTTCATATTATGTTTTTTTTTTTTAGTCCAAGATGGCAGTGTTTCTATTGGTAAAAACTTCAGAGAAATTTATATGTTTCCAGTATATGTCACAGGAATTCACTCTGTTAGACAAGAGGCTCCTCAACAGATCATTCCTAGATAATCCAATCTTACGCTTTTAGCTTTTGTTGAGATGGCTGAAAGCTTCTGATTTTAATCTCTTAAAATAGCCTTTTTTGTGACAGAACACTGAATTGCAATATGAAACTTGCGATATGATTTCCCAAATCATCAAGGCCTGGTTACTTTTTGTTTACCAGTTCTTTCCTGCATTTATCTTTTTCAAGTTTTACTATAAGCAGCAAGAAGACACAAGGCCACACCTCCAACACATTGCTTGGAAATCTCAGTTTTGTCATTTATAGGTTCTGCTTCTACACAACTGTAGGACATAATTTCATTACGTTTTCCTGCCACTATACAATAAGGATACTCTTTTCTCATTTCCAGTAATGTATTTCTCTAATGTATTTCTCATTTCCTTCTGCACACTCACTAGTAGAGTCATTAACATCATATTTCTATTAACAGTCTGTTTAAGGCAATTTAGGCATTTTCTGTCATGCTCTTCAAAATTCTTTCAGCCTCTTCCCACTGCCCAATTCCAAAACCACTTTCATATATTTAGGTTATTTGTTACAGGAGCCCTACATGCTCAATACCAAAATCCATTCATTTTAACTAATACTGCTGCTATAACAAATCCCTAAAAACTTAATGACTTCACAATACAAATTTAACATCTTATAGTTCTGTTTGTCAGAAGACTGATGTAGTCTCACTAGGTTAAAATCAATCTACCGGCAAAAATGTGCTAGCGTTAGTAGAGAATTTGTTTTCTTACCCTTTCTAACTTCTGGAAGCTGCTTGCATCACATGGCTTCTGGCTCCTTTTCCATGTCTTCAGTGCCAGCGGTGGGAGTTAAAAGCACTCACATTGTGTTACTCTGACCTCTCTTCTGTCATCAGATTTCCTTCTCTGACACTCATGGCTCTGCCTCACTCTCCTGCATTTAAAGAACCCTTGTGATTGCTTTGAGTCCAGTTGGATAACCCAGGATAATCTTTTCATTAAGATTACCTGATTAGCAATCCTAATTTCATTTGCAAATATATTTTCCCTTTGTCACATAAATTAACATATTTACAGTTTCAGGGATTAGGAAATGAACATCTTTGCAAAGTCATTATTCTACCTACCACAGCCCCTATTCTATGAAATGTCAAGTCATTAATGCCTTACATTTAATCATTCCAAATAGCTTAATTCCTGAAGGCTTATATATGCCGTTCTGTGTGGAGGGCTAAAATGGGATTGAAGGGCTAAATTTTGCCAAGCCTCAACTTTCTAAGCCTGCCTGTAGGTACCACATTGTTTTCAAATGAATTGAAGCCCCCAAAGAAATCTCCCACATTTGTCTCCCTCCTCCAATCTTTTTTGTTCTGGCTTCCTGGAACATACAGTCTTTGTCTATTGAGACGCTTCTCGTTTCATCAATAAGAGCTCTGAGTGTGTGTGTGTGTGTGTGTGTGTGTGTGTGTGTGTGTGTGTGTGTGTGTGTGTGTGTGTGTGTGTGTGTGTGTGTGATGTAGATTTCAGGGAATTTTGAGAGAGGAGTTAGAAAGCTGAATCCTGGCTAGCAATAGAGTAAATATTCTGATTCTTTAAAGAAGTACATTGCTGGGGTTCTTGAAAGGTCAGTCTTAGATGAATGCTCCATCAAAATAGCATTCAATTATAAAATAATATAAAAAATAAATCTCACTTATTTTTATAATCAACCAAATCCTTTTTCTCTAAAGAGAATTTGAGATTCTTAAATTTCTCTTCCTCTGTATAACTTTTCCTGTTCATCCTAAGGGAATGGTAGGTACTTACTGTAATTTTGACAGATTAAGAGAGAAGGAAGATTTTCTTTTCCCCTGAAATACTCCTATTTCTCTTTGGTTCTATCCTACTTGAAATGCTTAGAAACAGTGGACTTACAATAATGATGTTAAAGAATCACTTGTAATGCAAAAGTCCATAAATTCAGAATGTCTGATAATCAACTGTAACCAAATTTGACATACATGTTCTAGTGAGTTAGCCATGATTAGACACTCATTTCCACCAAACACAATTTTGTTCATAACATAGTGTATGAATAATTTGTTCACATTTTAAGATATCTATTAAATGAAAGAGTCATACTATTTGTCATGTGTTTGACTAATATGAAGTTCTTTGTGGAAACCAGCAGTTATTTCTTAATTGCTAAAACTTCAAGAAATAACTCAATCTAATCTACTTTTTAATCTATTATTCATGTTTAAGTGTATGCTCCCCCCCCCCCAGTATACTACATTGGTTTGTATTGGTATCCAAACAAATTTTTACCTACTTGTCCAATTTAAGAGCAAGTCAACTTACATTCTATAATCATATTACATTTTCACTATGAGCATCTTTTTAAAATCTCATCAATATGAGGAAATATATGAGATTCCTAATACAATCTTGTATTTACCACACATTTCTCCTTGCAAGAGTAGTGCAGTAATACTTACTGAATTGCAATTGTCTGCTATTTAAAGATTTTTACCAATAGGCCTGGATTGTTAAAGCACAATCATACTTTGATTTTATAATCCCAACCATTTACATTGCTGGGATGGAGATGCTGTTTTTCTTTTTTTTACCCTTACTCTCATAAGCACTTTGATTGTTGATGGCAACTTTTGTCTCTCTTGCCTGTGTTTCCATTTGCACAGAAATCAAGAAAAAGAGCCTTAAGGGGTTTGCAGTAAAGGTATTTAATCTCCAGCCTTGCAGTTTGCAGACTCACAGAAGTCACTTTGAGAAAATGATTAAAATTCTTATCTTTGAGTTTCCTTTCTTTCCCTTTGGTCTTAAACTCATGCCTGTCTTAAATTTACCACAAAATGACTCATGAGAGCTGTGGGTAAAATTGCAATATTTCTAGACTCTCTCACCTGGCCTTAGTGCATCTCCATATCAATAGGTGTTTCCAAGGGGGTGGAAAAAAGTAGTCCATCTCCATATCAGTAGGTGATTACATGGGGGAGTGAGGGTGTATCTGGACCAGAGAGGTTGTGGGTGGGGTCCCTTTTTGCAGCCAGGTCATGAGGGACACATGCAAGAAGAAGTGGACGACTGCTTGTTAGCAATAAATGGGCTTCTTCCACTTTATTTCTCTTTTTGACTGATTTCAGTTTCAAAGGTAATTTGCCCCAGGCTGGGAAAATATTTCCCCCTCAGAGTTACAGTTTTATATTCCTCATGGACCAAAGAAAGTGGAAAGCCTTTGCTCTATAAATTCATTTTACTGTCATATAACCACTGCTAATATTGTAGATAAAAATACCCCAGACCCAATCCTGGCTTTCAAAAATAAATTTCAACTATCCAACACTTTTAGAGATGTTAAGTATTGTATGAGAAAATTGGTCTGCTTACACACTGAAACATTGGAGCTACCAAGTTAATTATTTTGTTTCAAAGGGTATTTGTGTAGGAGTTTTAGAATTGCTTCATGGATTTCAGCCAGTATGAATTTTCTACAAAGAACTCAATAAGCGTCTAGAAACTAGAGATCTGACTCATGGTGAGAAAATGAAATTTGATGTTCTTGAAAACAGAACAGATGTTTGGATTTTCCCTTTAAAATGCATATTGGGAAAATCTGGTTAGAACTACTTAGTATATAGTTCCATGTGACCTAGAACACAGCCACCATAAATTAGTTAGTTCGTTAATCTTCTTCAGGCATGAACTGGAAGACTTGAATTGCTCAAAATAGATTTCACTTAGTTGTTAAAATCACTAGATTTTACTCAGCTATGTTAATGTTGCCAGGCAGCTGCATCCAGGGAGGTCTCTCCTGCTCACTAGATGAAGCCCTAGGAGAAACCTCAACCTGGACAGGGGAGGGTTCTTGACTCTGGGTGAGAAAGAATTCTTGAACAGGTCAGATGAGTGTAGGTAAGGAAAGAATTCATTAAGACAAGAACAGCGGGGAATGGCAGCTGCCTTGTAGGCATCAGAGAGCGCATAACTGCAGAGGTAAGGAGGAAAGTTCTCAGCCTAGGGCAGATGCCCTTGCCAACTCTGAAACCAGGGTCACCTGGCATCCTGTGTCGGCTTGGATCAGCACAGCGTGGGGACTAGCCTCCACCACCCCAGGATTTGAGGGAGCCACGGAGCATAGGATGGAGAGAGATTATGTTCTGAGAACTTTCCAAAGAAAGGAGATTTTCAGGCAGACTACTAAGAGCAGATCGCACGGCTGCAGTTTCCTCTGGGTCACCCAGGCGACAGAAACATGCAGGCCCAAATCTGAGCTCTTACAGCCCCTTACTACTTCTTAGGAGTAAAGCAGAGACAGAGTGAAGACTTGGAAATAAAATGAAATAGCAAAGAGATAAACCACAATAATTTGAGCAGTGAGAAAGCTTTATTTGAAAATACACACTCCAGAAAGGCAAGTGTGGGCATCCTCAGAAAGGAGTCACACTGAAGAGTTTGGGGATTCTGTTTTTTAAGGTTTTCTAGACACCCTTCTCCTAGGGGGGTTTGTTGGGCATAGGCTTGATTTGTGGTCTCAAGGTGCTTCTCTCTGGTGAGACACCATGCCTCCTCTCCTCTGTTATCAGTCCTCCAGCTAATTCTGCTAAATAAACCCAACACAAGGGATTTATTTATCCTGTTCTTCTTCAAGATAGTAGTTACCCTCAGGTAGTGGGGACAGAGCAGTTAAGACTGCCTGCCCTGCCGTAGGATAGGCTGTTGGGCTATTGTCTGATTCCCAGAGAATATGTTAGGAATCTTACTTCTCTCAACTGTCTGCTTTTTAAGATGGTATCTTAACCTTAAGATGGGGTCCCTCTTGTTCTTACTATACTGTTTATATCTCAGCATTTTTCATCTTAAGCAGGAAAAGTTAATCATGATGCTTGTCCCACATCTCTGCTCTGCCTCATCAGGAATGTACTAATCACTACTAATATGTAAGTCCAAGACTATAGCTGTAAGATCATAAATTTATGGAAATAAATACATTAGAATAAATAAATAAGAATATCATATTCTTTGGGGCTTCTGTTTTGAACTCTCCAAGCACCAATAGTCAACTGGCATCAGGGTCAAAATAGAAAACAAAACACATTAGCATCAAAAGACTTGCCCATCAAAATGGTTTATAGTTGCCTGTGTTACATCCATAATGGAGGAAAACCCATCATTAGCTGAGTGGTACTGTGATGATTTACCCTGGTCCTTTGAGCCGCAAAGTGAGCAAATTTTATAGCTGACAAGCTGATGAATGACAACTGACAATGCATTATTTTACAAAGCATTTTTACAGCTAACTTATTATATACAAGGACCCATACTAGGGGCTAGGGAAGATACAGAGATTGATAAGATGAAGAAATTAATCATTGAAATCACTACAAATCACTCTAGTATAAGGTAAGGGGAATGCTTAGCACAGCGCTGATGCACAGATTTTATGACATGGGCCCTCAGCAAAGCAGCGTGCAGGAATCAGTGTGCAGGAAACCTGAAGGGTACAGTTGAATGAAAAGGTCGGCTTTAGACTTCAACCTGAGGGTAGCAGGTCATTGTTAAAGAACACTCCAGAGTTGAATTAAGTTTAACAATAAACATTCCATCCTGGAAAGAGTCTACTGAGACCATCTTAAGTGGCAGTGGAAATGCTAAGTCCATTAAAAAAAAAATGTCAAAAATATCTCTGAAAAGCAATTTAGTAACCTATTTTGGGGTTCTTGGCAGAGTTTATATTCTTGGACTCGGTAATTCCTCTTCTGATGATACATGTTCATGAAAAATACACCAAAATGGTCAAAGACATATGTATCAAATTGTTTGGTGTTATCATAGTATTATTTATAATATGGAAAATTGGAAACAACATAAATATTGAGCAGTTACAGAGTGGCTAAATAAATTATGGTGCCACACTATTGAAATGCAATGAAATTATTGAATAACATATACTTAAAAAGGAATGAATCATCAAGATAAAAACGTTCCAAATGTAATGTTAAAACAGGGACAACACAAAATCATGTATTTGGTGTGATCTCAATTTTGTAAAATACACTCTGGAAAAGAATATGAAAATGTTAAAGGACGCTTTCTTAGACTGGGTTCCTAGAGACAGATTTTGCCTGCAGAGCCATTAGAGAACCTTCTCAGATCTACCTACAGGGTAGTGAGGGAGTCAGGATTGGGTAGAGAAAAGCTGACCCACAATGTCATTCCAGAGGGTGATCTGGAACTGGAAAGGTCCTTTGGAGTTACTCCAAATTGAGGCGATGGAGCCAGAATTTTGTAAAACTGACTGGATTGCCCCCAAATGGTAAGGCAATTCCTGGCAGCTGAGTACAATTGCCAGTGGGATAGAACTATAAACTGTCAGTAGCTTATTCCCAATAACTGGGACATGGGTACATAGCCTAAAGAGATCTGGTCAGATTACCACAGTATCTATTATAGGTGGTCATTTCTAATCATAAGAGACAGCAAAGATTTCTATTTTTCCCCACTTTTTTTCTCTTTTTTAAAAAATAAATTTTGATACACTCTTATTTCTAGTATTATTTCATTGTACAATCAAAAATGATCATTAAATATTAATAAAAATACTGAAGTTTCAGTTCTTCACATGTAGACCTCTTATTTGAAGTTCCTTATTTCTACAAAATACTGGGGTAAGAGAAAATCAGGTGGGTTCAGTTGTCTTTACCAGACACTATTTGCATAGTGATAGATATTGCTTTCTTTTTTGTAATGACAAGAATGAAACTTCATGGAATATGAAAATGAGATGGTGACACT
Organism: Manis javanica; assembly: GCF_040802235.1. Lineage (NCBI taxonomy): Eukaryota > Metazoa > Chordata > Mammalia > Pholidota > Manidae > Manis > Manis javanica. The sequence continues at coordinate 13,267,180 of NC_133167.1, read as the reverse complement.
GTCTTGTGTTTTTAACAACAAAATATTAGTTTCAGATATCAGTATAAAGCGTTTCACCATTTTCATCTGAGACTCAATCAGTTGGCTATCCATTCAAGATAATGGCCAACAGCCAGGAAGAAAGAACAGGTTTGAGATGAACTGAACAGGTGAATTTGAGATGTCCTCTTGCTCCACTAGACCCAAATATCTGTCTCAAGCCCTCCTTTCTCCACAGACACTTGTTGTACCTCAGGTAAAACCACCCTTCACTAGAACTTTATGGCATTTAGGTCACATAACATTAAATAAAAAAGAAAGCCAGTACTGAAGATAGATGCATCATCTGTCTGGAAAAAACAGGATAGGAACTGGGAAAGACAAATAAATGGAGGGCAATTAACACAACACTTTTTTTTTTTTCATTCTACCTGATATTTTTAAGGATGAGCTCTGGCCAAAAAGACACAATTATTACCTCCTAACATGAGTTATTAGGAATTTTATGGCTCGAGTAGGAAATAATGACAAATTCTGAATTACCAGTGAGAATGAGAGTCACCTATAATGACTCTTAACTCTTCTGGGTTTTCCTGAGGGAAAGCAACAGTGACCTTGTTGGAGGGCGTGTGCATGACACTGATGAGGACTGGCAAGGCCAGGCCAGCGCAGGACCGCATGTCAGGATCTCCAGGTTAGAGGACAGTGTGATACATCCCTCCTCCCAGATGATGTCAACCAACCTCACTTTTGAGTATTTCTAATAAGTAGCAATAATTGAAGATTAAAAAAATATATATATATATGTATCTGAAAATGACCCTTGGTTCTCACCTTGATTTTTTTTTTTCTCAACATTCCTAAGGGAAATGTTCTATGTATGGGCAGGTGCCTCTTGGATTCATCCTCTACTAGGGGAGGAAGCCTCTCACCTCTAGCATAGATGATATGGGTTTTTTCCCCTCCCATTCAAAGCAGGGTGAACATTTTATAGCAGCAGAGCCCAAACACCAAGCATGAGCAGCTGGCCTACACTGTAGTGGGGGACCGTCTCCCTGATCTCCGGGGATTCCACCTCTTAGTGGGGACTGAATGCTGGGACTGCCCGATCAGTATTTCTTTTTTGAAAGTCCATCAGTCACAGGAACTTAAAGAACTATTCCTCTTGTTTTTCTCTTTTCTTCATTACTTAGATGGAGATTTGAGCCTGTTCTTCCTTGGAGGGATGTTATGCTCTGTTATGACATATGGAGTAACCTTTTCCAAAATGCCACGCACTAGAACAGGAGGAATTTTCAATATTCTCAGGCACCTTTTACATGGAATGGCAACCAAGGGACCTTCTACCAAGAACAAAATGTTAACCTGATAGTCCTGATTCTTGCCACAAGGTACTATTGAAGAGTTAGAAGAAGGTCAAATGGCTGAAAATTCACCCACAAGACCCCAAATAACCTTGCAGAGCCTTGTTGAGTAAACTTGTTTAGGGAGATGTAGCACTCAGTGCAGCTCAGTGTTATATTCTTATCTGATTTCTGACATGGTTTGCCCATGATATTTTAGACATTCTTACACGTTGACAAACAACTTAAGGCATCCACGGGCCAAAGCAGTTTTGAAGAAGTGATTTCAATTGAAGGACAATCTAATTCTAGGCAAACTTCTAAAATATATAATAAAAAAAAATCAGTCCCTATTTCTTATTTGCTATTTTTCAGTTAAAGGCCTCAAAAAGTGAAATTTTGGAAGAGGTCAACTTAATATTTAGTAGATAGTAACAGGAGAAATATAAAGATGCCCAGTAGATAGCAAATTCAATGAGTGAATTTTGTTGAATGGAAGATGTTGATCTAATACTAAGGCATTTCAAGAGACAAATAAACAGAGTATTTGTGAGTCATATCACTAAAATTGTTTTTTTATGATACCAGCTCTAAGAAAGTATTTTTAATTCAAGTTGTATTACAATGGAGTTAGAGGGCAGAGGATTCAGCTCTATAAAAGCTGAACTAAAGATAAGGGTAACAACTTGCATTGTTAATGATGTTGCATAGCTCCTAGTTGACTATTTGGAAAAAGATAAGACAGAAAGACAGTGTATTGGTCAGTTGCTTAGGGTCAGAACCCCTGTATTTCAGTCTCATCTCTGACACCATGGCAGAAACGGCTTGCTCATTACTAAACCCTATGCTTTCCTGGCATATCACTAGACTATATATCCCAGTCCTCCTTGCATTTAAGTGTGGCCACAACTAAAGTCTAGTAATGAAATATGAACATAAGTACTATACACCTTGGCCTTACCCATCAAACTTGTGTAACTCTCCATGTTTTTTCCCCTTCTGCCTCCTTAAGGGGAGTGACCTGGTGAACCACAGCATAGAAAGGACCCGGATCTTGGGATTCCTGCTTGGAAGAAGGCTTCCCAGTAGCCAAGATCACCTATTCTGGATTTAACATGAGAAATATTCTATTAAGTTAAGCAACTAAAGACCTATGGGTTTATCCTTTATAGCAGCTCACATTATCTTAACTAATATGTCCAGTTTTTCCTTAACTTTAGTCAAAATACTTTGCTGTTCCTCAATTATTTCCTCAGTAAAATAGGGACATTTCTAATACCTGTCTCAAAGGGTTGTTGTGTACAGTACTTTCACAATGTCAGACATATGGTTCTGCTGCAAATGTCAGCCACGAGCAACCACTCTTGCAGAGTGGCATCGATGCTAAACATTTGATGTGCATTATCTCATTTAATGCTCAGTTACACTGCAGTAAATTATCACTTTCATGCTGTTTATAATGCCAGCTATGATCACTTAAAAATTAGACAATTTCTACATGCTCAACACTATCTAAGCATTTCACAAGCACTAATACAGAAACAACCCTATGAGGTAGGTATTACTATTATTATTCCCATTTTACATGTGAGGAAACAGACGACAGTAAGCTTACTTTTCATCCCTAAACCCTTGCTTTGAACCACTGCTGGTCACCGAGGTGCCTGAAGTTCATCAGGGTTAAGGGAAATACCTAAGATCTTGTGTATGAGAACTTACGGCCTTGGAACCTGAGGAATACAATGAGAAGTGATGGCAGTTGCATCAGTCCATTCTAACCAAGGGACCAGTAAAATGAATTTAAATCTGCAGAACTAGATAAGTGCTATCTTGTGCCAGTCCTGTAGGATGGGCAGGTGTGGTATTTAGAAAGTTGGTGTCATTATGCAATGGCTACATAATGTGACCTGCTCCAAAATGATAACACACATAGTCTTTTTCGGTCTTAGAATTATGTTCTAAACTCTTGTTGTCCAGGAAATTTGGATGGCATTTGCCAAGGCCTTCAGTTTCTGTGACTTTTTGTGGTGGGTATCACTTTTAACCCAGACATTGCTAATAGACAGATCACTCCAGCAGCAGGACCCAGAGCAGGTACACTGAGCCCAGATTTCTGCCTTCTGAGTCTGTCATCAGGTCTAAGATGAGTCATCACTGACAGCCCACAAAGTAGCCTGGTTTCTGACTTTTTTGGGGAGATTCTAGAACATCAATGATGCTTAATAATTTAAGTGCAAATGTTGCATGGGCTGTAAATGTGACCAATTAGTCAAATTTAATTTTTCTCATGAAGAATGTTATGATGCTACAATAGTGGTGAATCTGTGCCTTACAGCTCTTGAATAAAAAGTCCATTTTATTGGTAAATGTTTTTACTTTCATAAAAACACAGAAAGTTTTCTTCTGCAGCAAAGACTGCATGTTAATTATCCATTGAATATTACAGAAAGATTGATTCATTGCCTAAGATTTATTACTGAATTTCATCAATTTAAGAGTGAGTTCATTATTTGCCTGCTGCTCAGACTGTGATAGAAATAGTATGAGAAATAAAATGTGTTTAAATATAACACTGTATTTTTCTGCTCTTGAGAAAAACTCTATCAAAATCATTCCATAAGGCCTCAAACATCTACACAACAAAGAGCTATTACTCTGTTATCAATTAAAGGTACAATCAAGCTTTAAGTTAAACAGAGAATGGATCTAGAAACTGTCTAGGTCACACAAAACTGTATTTATTAAAGGGTGTATAAAACTTCAGGAAGAGGCACCTGGGGTCAAAATTTTATAAACATCTTTGTTTTATAAAATAAGGTCATGCACCAAATACTGCAAAATATTTATTGTTTGTCTAAAACTGTTAGGGGTTTTGTTTGTTTGTTTCTTTGTTTTGAGAACCAAGGACGTTTTATGGTTAGAAAACACAGTTAAAGATCTGGAAGTTGCTGCTAAATGGCAAGCAGATCCACATGTCTTTTGGGGACAAGGAACTTTCTTTGTCTCCCCTACAGCAGCCAGATTGGGCCTCTGGACAACACAGAAGCATGACAGTCATACCTCCTCACTATGGACCAAGTAAGATAGGAGGTTCTAGTGTTCAGCTCACAAGCCCCAAGTAGTCATCCATCAGGGAACCAGTAACAAAGATGTCATTCTTGTCCACACAGACCCCTGAAAGCTTCAAGTGGACCTTATCATCCTACTGAATCACATTGCCCTTATGCATTGTTTCAAAACACGATGAGTTGGAGTTAGAATCAAATCCATCTCTGATGGGATGGAATATAGAAAAATCTAAAGTGTATAAAAGACAAGTGAAAAGTACACTGTTCCCAGCTGTGGTATTTGCTTGGTACACTGCTGGGTACTCCCTTAGAGTACATAGTACAACACTGGAGTTGAAGCTGGGGCGTCAAACTAGGCTAGTTTGGGACATGTTAGGCCGCTTTGTGTCACATTTCTTGGGTTTTCGCTGCAATAACTGGGCTGAATTCTCCATATGGGCTTATCCTACAGCAAGCTAGCCCAAGTTTGTTCAAATGATGAACACAGGAGTTCAAGAGCAAGTGGATGCATGAAAAATATTTTTGGTTCTGGGCTAAGCACTAGAACAATGTTGCTTCCAACAACGTTCCTTTGGTCAAAGTGAGTCACAAGATCAATCCAGATGCAAGGACTGAAGCAATGGAATTCACTGATAAAGGAAGGAGCTCAAAGTCACACTGCAAAGCGTGAGGATTGAGAAAAGGGAAGAATTTGTAGTCATTGTTGCAATCTAACACAGGCAGCCAATGCCACACCTACATTATGGATAAGAGCGCTAAAGATGAAAAAAGAGCGCCTCCCTCCACCACCACCACAGTAGGAGAGAATCAAGGGCCATTTTGCAAATTGGCTAGGACCTTCATAGCCTTAAAATAGCCTTTCTATTTTTCTGACACCCGGTTTCACTCTACTGTATAATGTGAAGCAAGATTTTGTACAAGTGGAATTACTGGTCAGACCAAAACAAGAATGTATATATGGCTCACCCTGATTCAACCCATGTAACTAGAGAATCTAAAAAATCCTTAATTTTGCTGCCATTCAGTGGAAATAAACAATTCTTTAAAAATACAGATAATAAATAACTTGCATATCATTGCTGTTGCCTCAGGTTGGTCAACCACAAAAGACAACTTTCCACAAACTACTTGCCCACATTAGAGAGGGCAGCAGAGAGCAGCTTCAAAAATTCAGTGTATTGGTCCATCCATACAGTATAATCAGCAGGGGTAAGGACACCTCTGCAATGAGGGTTTTAGAACCCTCACTTTTGGGGTTATGTAATTGTATCATAAACCTGACCAAGATTTACTTTTAGAATTTCAGCATTTTTGCAACCACATCTATCATTCTAGAGACTAAAGTGTGAAGATCCTCTGAAAGAGGCCTCAGGATCATACAAAGATAGGGCGGTTGTTAATGCCTTTAACTAAGCACCATGAACTCCCAATGACACATTCTTCAAGACAGAAGCACACAGAACAAATAACATTCAAAAGTTTAGAAAATATCAGGTGTTCTAACACTATATAGTTCAAGTAATTTTATTCATCAAATTAAATTTAAATTGGAAATACAAAAAAAGCTAGAGGTAGTTAGAAAAAGAGTATGGGAAATCAACAATACTTTTAAAAAAATAATAGCATTAATCTTACAGTTGTCCCTGAATCTTCTTTCTGCCACAGTAAATGTTGATTAGATTCTCTCTGTTTCTTAGATCAAAGTACTATATAGAGGAACAAGTAGGGAAACTATAAAAGTTTATTAGAGATCGCTAAAATGAGAGAAACAACCCAGGTCAGTTAAAACCAAAATGTGACAGCTGAAAAAATTTGCTGAGGCCAGATTATCAAATCTCTCATTTTAAAGTAAAAAAACAGACTCAGAGAAGTTACTTTCCCATGTTTGCACAGCTAAAGGGTAATTAATTTGTTCCCTAATAACTGATTTTACTGCTTGCCTTAAGGTTTGATCATAATTACATAGTAAGTCCCCAGTCATGCTCATCCAGCTTTTATGATACCATTTTAACATATATGAAATATTTTTAAATAGGTTTCTGAATATTTTAACAGATTGGAAAATGATGGACTCATAACTGGGAGAAAAGGCTTTCTTGAACTTTTGGTTTAACTTTCAATTCACCTCCTTGCTGAGCTTTTGCAGGCTAGGTTTGGCTAAGTTGGGTCACTGGAAAATGTAGAAAAGGCTTCCGTTTCTGTAAACATATTCAGCTACGTCCCTCTTCCATTTGAATTCCCAGGCTTCAGACCAGATAAATAGGCTATGGAGTCAGGCAATCACATGAGCAAAGGGACCTTGAACTTCTCATGTGTTCACAGCATAAGTGGGCACTCAAAGTTTATGGGAGGCATTTGAGTCGTTGATTTTATAAGGACAAAACTTGCCTATTAGAACGATGTGCCACTGGGAAAAGGAGACTTAATCATGATCTTAGGCTTCTCAAGCCATGGCAGCTCCCAAGGCTCAAGGACTTTATTCCCACACCCCAGAGAAGTACAGGCGCCCTCTGTAGCAGGCCCTGGATACCAGTCGAGGCAAACAGGAAGGAGGGGGAGAAAGAGATGAGAAAAATGAGAGACAAAGGGAAGAAATAAAGCACAAGCACCATTTGGCAAGCACATTGGGTACTGAGAATTCACAGAGGGAGAAATAAAGCTGTCTGTATAGTTGAGGAAGGTGAGAGGATTCTAGAATGAGGACTACTATCAGAAAACGGACATTAGAGAGTATGGTCATGGATCATAAATGAGTCCCCTTTATTATTATTACTTTAAATAAGTTAATAAAAAATAAACAATAGAATTATTTTTATTACTATTGAGTTCCTGATGGTACTTTGTGCATAATTCCTTTCCGAGATTTGGCCTCATGGAGCCCCCGACCTGTTTCTGGTTATATCGCCCTATTGCTTTCCCAGTCTTCACTCACTTTTCTGCAACTGCATTTCTTCTGCAGAGCCAGGGCCTGTTCCTAGAAACGGCTGCCCTCTGCCACCGGTCCCACCCTAAGCTCCGTAGGGTGCTGCTGCCCCACACCTCTCTGTTGATCTGGAGAGATGAGAAGCAACTGTATTTTAGTACAACATTAAATAAGTAGCACCACAGAGAAAAATTAGACTATAAGGACCGGGGAGGAAATACACCTGTGGGAGACAAAGGACCTGTGAAGACTGTGAAGTGTTGCTACAATTAAAATGCTGATTCTAAATCTGTTTGAATTTAAAAACTCCTCTTCCTATTTTCTTCTGAGTAATCATATGGCTCATATTCGAAATGTGTTAGCTTAGGCATTCTGCTGAAAATACACTTTGATCGGTTCTGAATTATTCAGCGTGAATCAGGTATTGCTTCAAGTTATCTTCTTTGCATTTCGTGTCTCCAAAATCAGAGTTGAGTTCAAACGCTTCTAAATAAAATCATCCCAAAATAAAATATAAACTTGGTTCTACCCACAGTTTACCAAACGTCAAGAATGTTAGATATGCAAGGCTGTGGGGCTGGAGGCCGGTCTGGAAGGGAAAGGGGGCTGTTTCTCAAAAGATGGGTGAAGTCCGTCTCAGGATGAAATTCTGCTTAGAATGGTTGCGATGCTCCGGGCCTTAAAGGCAGCAGTGTTAATGGGCTGTGGGGCTAATGCTGTATTCTGGGAGTTGTAGAACCCCAAAGGTTTCTGAGAAGAATGACAGCCCTGTTGTGGGCTAATGCTCCGACCAAAATGTGCTGGGGATCCCAAGATGTTGGTTTTTCACTCAAGGGGATTCCCTGTGGAGAAACAGCATGATGTGTGATCTTGACATGGGTGCCCTTGGGTCCAATTCTGAGTCTGCTTTTTACCAGCCGTGTGGCTCGCATAGGTTGAGTAGCTGAACTTCAGTTTTATACTCTGTTTGATATGTAGTGGATACCTAAGCATTGATAATTGTTCAAATTGCTTTTAAAATAGGTCTTGGGTGCAGAGACAGTTGTTTGAAGTCATATGGTTCTCCCATATTACTTTTGGGCTGGCCTATTGTGCATGGAAGAGCTCACTTGATTGGAAGTGGGCATGTTTCCTGCAAAAAAATAGAAATATCATCTCCAACTTCTATCCATGTGCTATCAGGAGTTCAGGGGTGGTACTGTGCCATTTCAAATCTATTCCTTCCAAGTGACATGTGAACATCGAGGAGTCCTGGGAAGGAGGGCTTGGCTTCAGAGTCTAGAATTGGAGATAGGCCAACCTCAAATCCTTTGCTCCATCCCTGCACAGATGCAAATAACCCCTGAGCTGGGTCAGGAGCAGTCAGAAATGGCAACTAAGCAGCTTGAAGTCAATTTTATTTAAATTATTCATGCTCTTATCAGCTTTTAAAGTTGATAGTAGTGGCACCAAATATATAAAATCCGCATGTTTATGTCTGAGAATGTTTCTTCCAGGCCTATAACCCCTGAAGTCTTTAAAGATTAGATTTTATTTTAACTCCTTTCTCAGTTTTGGCCATGCAATTTATCTAGTGAAATGTGGTGAAATATAAACTGAGTTTCATGGGCCAAAATAATTCTGTTGCTGAAGTTGTGCCTTTTCAAACCTACTCCTTCCAAGTGACATTTTTTCGTTGTTGTTACTTATGTCTTTAAAGTTCTTGGTTGGACAATTTATGCTTCCCTTCTTAATCAAATTTGACTCACTGATCATATTTTTAAAGAGCAGCTCAGTTGCTGTCATTTATTCCCTTCCTGTTTTAATTATTTTAGAGCAGACACAGAAACCTCCACTATTCATTCCATTTACAGATTCACTTCCCATAGGCATCCTTTGTCTACCTCCCCATTTGTTTCTTGGTATCTCCCTGCCTATTCTATTTTTGCCCTAAAGTTACTTTGGGAAAAGATCCTCATCATCTCATCATTATAGAAACTGAAAACCAAGTTCCTTCTACAATACCCTTGCCTTTATTCTCCACACTCAATATGTTGCCAAAGTCTGTCCATTTTACTTGCTGAATACTTCTTCAAAAAACTATTAAAATATCATTCAGATACCATAAACATTACTCATTTAAAGTGCACTCTAATTCTAAAGCATTTTTACTACCCCAAAAGGAAACTCCATACCAATTAGCAGCCATCCTCACACATCCTTCCCCCAGTGCCTGGCAACTGTTAATCTATTTTTTGTCTCTATGGATTTGCCTGTTCTGTACAATATGTGGTCTTTTGTGGCTGGCTTCTTGTACGTAGTATAATGTATTCAAGATGCATCCATATTATAGTATATATCAACACTTCATTCCTTGTTATGGCTAAATAATATTCCATTGAATGGATAGACCATGTTTTGTTTATCCATTCATGAGTGGGTTGACATTTGGGCTATTTCCATTTTGGGACTATTATGAATAATATTCACTTACCAGCTTTATTATGGACACATGCTTGCAGTTCCACTGGGTAGATGACTAGGAGTGGAATTTCTGGATCATAAGGTAACTCCATGCTTAATGCCAAACAGCTTTCCAAAGTAACTGCGCCATTTTAAAATCCCATCAGAAATGTATGAGGGTTTGAGTAGCTGAGTATTTAGGTTTTTACACCCTTCTCCCTCTCCCACCACCCTGTCTCATCTCAGTTCAGGTTCCCATCATGTCCTACCTGAGCTACAATAATCACCTGATTAGCCTGCTGGCCTTCCCAGTCAATCCTCCCCACTTCCGTAAGGAAGATTTTCTGTAAAACACAAAACTGACTTAGTGACTCCTTGTTAAATGTTGCAGATACTGCCCGTGGCTGAGAGGACTAGGTGTGATCTGGTGCCGGCTCCTAGGCCTCTGCCTCCTCCTCCCTCCCCACATACCCTTCATGCTCTACTTCCAAGGCTCTTTGCTTATAATGAACTATTTGCATCTCTGGGGCAATGTGAGACCATATACTTCACATGGAAATGTGTCCTTGCCTTCCTAATGCCATCCAAAAAATATTTATTGAGTAGCACTTCTATATTAGAAAATGGATATTTTCTCTCTTGCAGCATCTAAGATTTAGACCTGAGATTTAAAGTTTTAATACTTTGAATTAATCTAAGGTCTCTCTTATTTATGATCTTTATTTGTTGAAAAATACTTAAAAAGTTGTATTATTCACTGAGCCTGCACTTAAGATCAGTTACAAACTGATACTATTTCATTTATTCAGTTACAAACTGATATTATTTCATTTATTCAGACAATGCTTATTGAGTACATATGCTAGAAACTGTTCTAGGCCCTTGGGATACCAAAATCTGTTGCCATGAGCTTTCCTTCTGGAAGGGAAAGGCAGGAATAAACAAGTAAAATATTGTATCTATGTAGTGGTAAGTGGTATGGGCACATGTGGAACAGGGTAGGGTGTAGGGAGTTCTTGGAGAGGGTTGTAATTTTAAATGGAGTGGTCAGGAAAGGCCTCATGGATAAGGTGATGGTTGAGAAGAGATCTGAAGGAAGGGAAATATTGTACATGTGGCTCCCCAGGAGAGGAGTGGTCCTGGTAGAGAGAAGCAAGTGTGCTTGGAACCACATGAAGAACTTAGTATATGTTGAATGGTGAGAGTTCATTCATTTCATGATAAACCAGAATGACGCAGATTTGCTCAAGGGTTTTCAGGACAGGCAGCCTTAGGACCTTCTCAGAATATGCAGCTGGATAGTGGTAGGAGGAAAACATGCCTAGCTCTGTTCTGTTTCACAAACACCAAGACAAGTTGGGCCAGAACTTACTCTGTAAGGTCCTGAGAGCCCAGTCATTTCCCTGACATTTGTTATTCATGTCACTTCCTCCAGATGGGAGATAGAAAAAGGCCAAAACACCAAAAAACAATTTGCTTGCTTTGTTCAGAGACAAGTAGCTGGGAGAGCGTCACATGGACCACGGCAGCAGTGAGGCAGTGGTGGGACCTGTGCGGAGAGGTCGGGGGTGGCAGTGAGGGAACAGCAAGGCTGAATTCTCAGGTGCGTGGGTTAAAAGGGGAAATTGGAGCTGGCCAAGGGAGTGGGTGAGCCATGAGGTCTGACTGACAGGAATTGTTTCTTTCAGGTATGTGAGGGTTTTTAAGGAATACACCAGTTCACTGGTTATCAGACTTGTCTTTCTGAAACAGAAGCTATTCCTGCACTGAAGAATTGAATAGTTGAAACATAGATTGTCAGTGTTTAAATTTCGAATTTGTGCTCAACCAGAATATTCCAGTAAAAGAAAGGTATGTCTACCAGAAGCCTAGCAATTGCTTTTGTCTTTGCTTTTTTAAATATATGTTTCTAGAACAAAAGTAAGGCATGCACATAATTCCTGAAGTCAAATACTATAACTACTATACATTTCTAAAGTCAAATACTTGAGTTTATAATTTAAAAAGATTCTTTCACCTCTTCTGTCCCTACTCCTCTTTGCTGACATCCATTGCCCCCTCTTTGAGCTATTTTTTCTGGTCTATACCTGAAGAATTTCAAACCACACAGTTACAAATGTATTTATATTTTTTTCTGTTTTTTTTTTAATATCTACTAAATTCTCTCTTTTAAAAAAATGGGACTTTAACTCCCTTACACCTATTTCTGTCATCCTCCAACCTCCCCAAATAGTCATATCACCCTCTTGTTTTAAGTTGGTTCTCAGTGATCACATAATTGTAACTATTTAAGTTGTATTCCCTGTTAAGTGATATAGAATACTATTATCATTTTTTCCCCTTCTGGATTTAGACATTACCCTTTTGTTATTGTTAGCTAAACTTTCGAAGTAGTTTCACTAATTCATTTTGACTCTCTACTGGACTTAAAATTTATTTTCAGTGTGTTCAAACTCATCAAATATTCTGTCATTCTTTCTTATTTTTTCTTAGATGCCCCTTGCTCTGGGGTGCATCCTTGTGCTCCCGTTTCTCTTCTGATTTCTGCACAGGTGCCAGCCTGCCCATCCACCTCAGAATTCCACTTGCCTTTCTCTTCTATTGAATGTCCTGTTTTCTAGATCCCTTATCTTTCCCCTTAATTTACTCTATTAACTTTTTGAGAAAATTTTCCACCTGACTATTACATCAAACAATTGATTTTTTAGTTAAAAAGGGAGAAAAAGAACACTGATTTATTACATTTTTGTCTGCTTAGTCCTACAGTCGTTGGGATAGGTTAATTTTTTCAAGTAGGAAATCCTTCAGGGGCTAGGGGTTAGAGTGCCATTCAATTCTAAGATTTATAGCTATTCAATTTAAAATAGTTTTAGATTATCTAAGACTCTGGCCACAAAACTCTCCTTGATGTCTCGTACATACACCAAACTCAACAAATTCACATGTGAACTCATGACATCCCCACCAACTTCTGCTCCTTGTCTAGTGCTCTCTTGTTCAGGAAAGGCACCAACTCCAGCCACCTGAACAAATCAGAAACATCCTTAACTATTTGCTCTTCCTCAACCTCCATATCCAACTATCCTACATTGCTACATATCTCTCAAGTTCAACCACTATTCACCATTTCTGCTGCCTTCCTTCTAGACAAGCCAAGAACATTTCACTCACATCACTGCAAAAGCCTGTAACCCTTTGGGCCCACTCTTTCCCTCCTCTGAGTGGTTCTCTACTCTGAGGCCAGAAGACCTTTTTAAAACTCAAAGACTGAAGCTCATGAAAATTCTAATGAGTCCCAATTCCTGTCTGAAAACAGTCCGAGGTGTCTACCAAGGAATGCAAACCTGCCTATGTCCTCAGCTGTGTCTAGCATGACTTTCTCTCCTAATCTCTGCCTTTCACTGCAGTTTGTTTTTGTTGTTGATGATGATAATGTTTGTTTTGTTCTTAAAATGTGCTTTTCTCTGTCTCAGAAGCTTCCTTTTCTCATGGAAAGCACCACTCACATCCTCACCTTGACGTCTCCTGCCCTCTGGGAGATTCTCCAGACCAGGTTAGCGCCCTCAGGTGTCTGCCTGTCTATTGCATGACACCTCTTCATAACGCATACTATACCCATCAAGCTCCAAAAGGGTAGGGGTGGTCTCAGACTCGTTTCTCAGCCCAGTACAGTTTGGAATACTTAGTAGGCTTCCAATAAACATTTCCAAAAGAAAAGAAAGAAGAAAGAGAAGGGAAGAAAAGGAAGAGTTGAGGGAGACAGGGGGGAAGAAAAAAAGTTATGACCTAACTTACTGGTAGCTAATTCCAACTTCTAGAATACGTTAAACAACATTTTCTAAGCACTTTGATCAGCTATGGCCGCAATAAGTCAGATAACAAACTACCCCCAAATTCAGGGCTTACAGACCTTAAGTATTATATTATTTATTTTCCTTGCTCATGAATTTATGGTTGGAACAGCTCTTTTAGGTCATTTGGGTTTGTCTGAAAACTGTAAGTTGGGTTCTTATCTGCTACACACGACCCTTCATTCTCCTTGCACCAGTGGCAACGAGGGGTATATTCTCAAGACAAATCACAGAAACAGAATGCAGGACTCAGCCTAGAACTGGTGGTGTAACTTCTTCCCACATCTGTTGGTTAAAGTAAATCACAAAATCCAGTCCTGCATCACGGGGTGGGAAAACAGACTCCAGCCACACCAGTGGGTGGTACTGCAGCAACACAGCAAAGGACATGGATATTTAATTTTGAGTCAGAGAGGCGTGAAGAATTTCCAACAATAATTCAATCTTTAACACTGACCTTCTTCCCATGTCATAGTCACATTTTTAAATCTGCTTTTCTTCATTTCCTTATATTTCCATCTGTACAAAATCACTGGAGCCAGTCATCTTCCTGACGGCTCTTAAATAAATTGATGGTGGCGTGGAGGACAACACTTCACACCCTTTATCCCTTACCTGCATAGGTTCCCGTGACTGCATTTGCCCATGACTAAGTTACCACCTTTATTGTTTTCCCTCTTTTCAGTACTACCTGATGAGAGCTGATTAGGGGGAAAATTTGACATAACCAGTGTGAGTGATTGGCTCATACTAAAGACACAAATGCCCGGTGTCTTCTATAAATAGAGAATTCGTGAGTGACACTTGAATTGCAGATTATTCAGAGAAGTTGGGACATCTTGACAAGTATCTCAGCTTTTGAGGACCATGGACGAGAGGAGAGGTAACTCATGCCAAGCTTAGGGCTCTGGTGCTTATGTAACACAAAGCATAGGTCTGGCCCTGGAGGACAGAGAACCTAAGTTTCATCCTCTCATTTTTAAAGATAAGGAAGCCAATGCCCAAAGAAGTGGAGTTGCCTGTCCAATGAGGCAGTATTATAATTACAAGTCAATACCCTAATACCAAGTTTTGTGACCTTTACACAAATATTAGATGCTTTATACCATGGTGGATTGTGGTCATTAAGCAAAGAAGACAGAGCTTCATGAAAAATTCATGCACAAGCCATGCAAACCGAAAGAGCCCCAGAGAAAACAATGTGACCTCACTTTCATGATTTAGTAAATAATGGGTATGTGTCAGTAAAAGGTAAAACTAGATTAATAAATTGTTCAAAATCAGGGCCATGTTTTTCAGTCTGACTCTTCTATTTCACTGAATTATTTGACCAAATGGCCAACAGATTTCATCAATAATTTATTTTTTTAAGTGTTAGATGAGGTAGTAGGGAAAAGAAGAATAAGAGAAACTAGAATTTTTACATTAACCAGATCACTATTGGAATAGCAAGGATATTTCTTTCTAACAAGAGCAACAATAGAAATGCTCCTGGTGCTTTCAGTCTCAGTATTTTTCATTTTTATGAAGGGAAAAACTTTAAAAGCTGCTTTTTTTAATCCTAAAAGCACACATTAAAGATGATTAGAATTAACCTCCATCATCATTTAAAAAACAGCATTGTCTAATCTAAAAATGCTGGGTTTGTAAATGACCTATAGTGTTACTACTACTTGAACAGCCACATTATGGATTAAATAGATGTTTTTGAGCTAGCCCGGTACAGAATCACTCTCTGCGATCATGAATCCCAATCTCTCCTCCCACGTGACTGATGATTCACAAGCTGGCCCTGTCTCAGTTATAGTGGTGTGGAGAGATGGGGGAGGGACGCAGAGAGGAATCCATGTGCTTGGAATATATTCTCAGTTTAAAATTTTTTCATTAGTATTTCTTAAATCTCTGCCAACCATTGCTTCTTATCTGCAATTAAGCCTAGCAAATGATAAGGCATCAATGGTGACTGGACAAAAAAACCCATAATACCTAAAACGGAAAAATGATTTTCATGGGCACATATGTTCCTGGTTGTAATCTGATATGATATACATATACTTAATTCCTATTTAGTTGATGTTACTATGTTAAATATGTCAGTATTTCATTGTGTTTTGCAAAAACACCGTGTCTTCCAGGTGCTCCACCGTCTGAATAAGTCTGAGAATCCCTTCTGTGTGGTGCATTCGGAAATTGTGTCTTTGTGTTCCAAATAACTGACTGAAACATCGCCCTTTGGAAGGTAACCTGTTCATAATAACAAAGCCACATAATCCTTGTTTGTGCTTTCTAGTTTCCAGACATTTCACTTTCATTATTGCATTTCAGTTCCAATAACAGGCCTCTCTATGAGGCAGGGCCACTGTCCAGATGAAGAAACCAGAACACAGAGAATTTTAAGTGGATTTTTCAAGCTCACACAGTTAGTAAGTGCCAGAAGTAGGATTCAGCTCTTGCTTTTCTGATGCCAAATCCAGTGTTCATTTCTACAGCTTATGTAGAAATTATCTTATTGGCTATGAAAGAAAAAAGTGAACAATGTCTCAAGTACTATATAACAACCAACTCAGAAAAAGAAACACCAATGTACCAAAATCAAGTCCTAAAATCATGAGATCTCGCTTAATAGTTTGGAGGTCACAGAGCAACTTAAAGCAATTTCATCCTTGTTAACATTTTCTCTGGGAAGAAAGTTTTTAATATTATGAAACAAATGGAATACTGAAGTGCTAGTACAGTCAAATATCATGCAAGAAGCATTCTGTAAAACCAAGCAATTTTCTCATCTAAAGGAATGATGCAAAAAGAACATTATTTTGTTGAGTTTTTTAACAGCAAATTTTACCCAGCAATAATTCTGTTTAGCAAGCAATTTCATTGATTCCTGTTCATATAATAATAGTTTTTCTGCAAGGGAAGAAACTTGATTATTGTGTGGGGAGAAAAACCTGTGTTGAATTAAAGCTTTATTCTTTATACTTTCTTAGGTTTATAAGCAAGAAGAAATCGTTCTAAATCCTCTTATCTCTTTCCTTCCAAACACAAGTCAAGTAATGTAAACAACACATTGGTGAAGAGATTCAATTCTGACCTCAACCTCTACTCCCAAAGGATTCAAAACACTTTTTCAGTTTTTAAAATAATTATGAGGAAACCAGTATAAAGTCTGTTTCAGCTATAGATCTTGAGTGTTTATTTATATAAAAGTGACTGTTTTAGTAAGTCCTTCTGGTTTTGAGACAATGTAGAGATTTCTATATGGTTTCTTATTGGCCCATATGTACCTGTCAAACAATAGGCTTAGGAAACATTCACCAAGTTAAATCAAATGGTCTTTAGAATGAACATTTGGTCTGTCACTTAAGGGCTGCGGCCAATTAATAATTTCATGTATTTATTTATTCCAAATGGCAATATTATAATGTTTGTACTGATTATAAAAGCAATAACATGCTTGAAAATCAAATTATCAACAAGTCTCTAAAGCAGAAAACCAAAGTTCCTCCTCATTAAGAGATGGGAATATACTCCAGTTTTTTGTTCTAGATTGATTAGCTTTCTCTCAACTAAGAGAGCAGAGAAAAAATTTTACCTCTGCTTCAACATTCACTTATTCCCCACTTCTGGCCTCCACTTACTAATCATTATTGGTATTAATTTTACATATAAGCAGAGAAATTTTAATGACTGACTTGGTTAAAAGATAATCACTGTTCAATGAGGATATAAATTATTTGATGTCATATCATGGATGGCTAGACAACTTCAAAGAAGGCCCACACAGGGAGACACGATGAAAGTGTAGCCACAACAGAGGTGACTAACCTTGAGTTGCAGGTAACTAGATGTGATGAGGAAACCACCTGCAGATCCCCTTGTTAGCAGAGGATGTGAGTAGGACCTGCATTCTAAAAAAAAGGCTGTAAGAGAAGATGATGATATGTAGGTGATTTATATCAAAGAATGCCGTATACACAGAAGCCATAAAAGTATAAAACAGCAGAAGGAAGTCCTGGATGAACGAAGCATGGGACTTCCCTCCACTGTCGGTAGTGTCCCTGAGAAGTTTAAGAGATGGGCAATCATTGCAAGGGTCCCATTACTGACATCTGATAGCATTGCCTTTTTTTTTTTATAGGCATTCATTAGAACCTTTTGAATCTTTACTAGAGAAGGGTCAAAGGTTGTTGTCCAGATTTGTGGATGGACTTATCTTCCCTTGACTTTTGGCCAAATGGAGATACATGTGAAAGATCTTTGTAAATGGAAGAACACTGTATACACTTAAGATAATATTATCATTATTAGGGTGTCATTGCTATGGAAATCATTGGCATAGGGATTGTATGTAAAACCTTTTTCTGATGACTGTCTCTTAGCCTCTTGCACTCTGGACAAACTCATCCCCATTATGTGAAACTCTCATGCTGTTTCAGGCCCTTTGAGAATGTTATGCCAGCTCAGCTCATTCAATACTGTGGATAGCAAATATCTAGATTTCTGTGTGGCTATTGATGTGGTCTCTCAAAATATTTTCATGAGCAATTGAAGAGATGTTTAGATAGAGATGTTTAGATTGGCAAACTGGATTCTTAACTATTTATAAAATATTCCTGCATGGGTTGTTTAATGCATTAATTGCAGCATAGAAGTCAGGTTTCAGTTGGCCTACCAACAATAACAAATCTTTATTGGGTATCTATCAGTTCAATATACTGTATTTAGAGCTGAAAATACAGTCATAATCAGGACAGAAATCCCTTTCTTCCAGGAATTCAGAGACTAGTGAAGAAGACAAGCAATAATAAGGAAACTAGCACAGTAATTATAAAATGTGAATGCTGCAAACGATCACCTAGGGTGAGGGCAATACTCCTGTTCTGTATTTAACCTGTTGGAATAGCTGTTCTTGGTCTTGCCTCATTTTTGTTTGTTTGTTTGTTTGTTTTTAATATACTTTTAAATAGCTTTGTTGAGATAGAACTCCATATCACACAGTTAAAGTGTACAACTCAATGGTTTCTGGTATATTCACAGAGTTGTGCAGTCCCAGTATCTAATTTTGGAACAGTTTATGACTACAAAAAGAAAACCCGTACCCAAGGGCAGCGACTCCCCATTTCCAGGAAACTGAGCTACTTTCTGTCTCCACAGTTAACTATTCTGGACATCTCATATAAACGGGATCATGTAGTATGCGGCCTTTTGCGTCTAGCTTATTTCACTTAGCTGAATGTTTTCAAGGTTCATCCATGCTGTGGCATATCTCAGAATTTAATTTCTTTTAAAGGCTGAATAATATTCCACTGAACAAATAAACCACATTTTGTTTGTTCATCTCTTGATGGACATCGGGTTGTTTCACTTTTTGGTTATTATGAGTAATGCCACTATGAACATTTATGTACACATTTTTGTGTGACAATGTTTTCATTTCTCTTGGATACATACCTAGGAATGGAATTGTTGAGTCATGGTAACTCCATATTTAAGATTTTGAGGACCAGATAAACTGTTCTCCAAAGCAATACACCAATTTACACCCCCACAAGAAATTCATAAGGGTTCAATTTTCTCTACATTCTCTCTAATGTTTATTACTGTCTGTCTTTTTGATGATAGGTGTGAAGTGGTATCTCACTGTGGTTTATTTACATTTCCCTAATGGCTTATATGCAACTCTTCATGTATTTATTGGCTATTTGTATAACTTCTTTGAAGAAATGGATATACATATTCTTTACCCATTTTTGAAATTGGTTTATTTGTGCTTTTATATTTGAATTTTAAGAGTTCTTTATATTCTGGATATAAGTCCATTATCAGATGATTTGCAAATATTTTCATCCATTCCATAGTTGTCTTTTCATTTTCTTGATGCTATCAGGTACAGCATAAAAGGTTTTAATTTTGATGATGTTCCATGTACCTACTTTTGCTTTTTTGACACACAGTTTTTGTGCCATATCTAAGAAACCATTGACTAATGGAAAGTCACAAATATTTAATCTCATGTTTTCTTCTAAGACTTTTATACTTTTATATTTTACAGCCAGGTCTGTGATCCATTTTGAGTTGATTTTTGTGTGTGTGAAAGGTGGGATTCAACTTCATTCTTCTGCGTATGGATGACCACTTATCGCAGTGCTATTTGTTAAAACAGACAATTCTCTTCCCCATTGAATTGTCTTGGCATTCCTGTTATAAATCAATTGACCACAAACGTGGGGGTCTTTTTTGGACTCTCAATTTTATTCCAATATCACACTGTCTTAATAAACACAGCTTTGTAGTACATTTTCATATCAAGAAGTGTGAGTCTTCCAACTTTGCTTTTTTCAATATTGCTTAGGCTATCTTTTATCCCTTATATTTTCAAATGAATTTTAGGATCAGCTTATCAATTTCTGCAAAAAGTCAGCTAGCATTTTGATTGGGATTCTGTTGAATCTGTAGACTTGGGAAATGTTATCATCTTAACATTAAGTCTTCTGACCCATGAAACTGAGAAGTCGAAAGATGACATGGACATTGAAATATATTCTTTCATTAATTTCAACAATGTTATATAATTTTCAGTGTATAAGATATTCCCTTCTTTTATTAAATTTATCCTTAGTATTTTATTATTTTTGGTGATATTATAAATGGAATTGTTTTCATAATTTAATTTTTACATTGTTCATTACTACTATATAGAAATACAACTGCTTTTTATATATTGATTAATCTTATGTCCTGTAACCTTGCTGAACTTGTAATGGCTTCCTTAGGATTTTCTGGATATCACCTGTGTTGTCCCATTTTTAGTCTTTAACTAGTGTTACAAATATCGTAAGGGAAAAAAAGGATTTAAAGGGTCATCAACAAATATTTGAAGTAAACTTACTCTATTTTCAGGGATTAATATTATGATCAACAAATACATAAAACATAATGGAAAATACATTTGGACTCAAAGAAAAAAATGACCTGTAAGTACAGCTGCCCTGAAACAGCAGGCTGCCTTGTGAGGTAGTGAGCCCTCCACAGCTAAAAGCGTTCCATCAGCAACAAAACTGTGATGTATTACAGAGGGGATATAACATCAAGAAAATGGGTTGGACTGCATGATTTCCAGACTTTTCCAGTTTGGGATATGTACTACTGATTCATTTAGTCCAGCCCTGACTACTTTTATGTAGATGTTTAAATAAAAAGATATGAAAAATATCTTTAGGAGCTGTTACCTAACAATAAAAGCAGGACCACAGAGCTCTTCTGTAAACTTTTTTGGGTACAAAGGTAAGTTTTTAGTCTCAGTACTGTAGTAACTACGCTGAATAGTATTTCAGGAGGTCTTGCCAGGAGCAATTCATCCCCTGATGAGAAGTACTACCAGGAATCAAAAATGTATTTTTGATTATTACATGTATATATATAACGTATTCAGTGACTATAGTAATAATAGTGAATTTTAACATTTGTGTCTCCTTTCAAAATGCTTTCATTTCCATTCTGAAAATGTCTCCATAAGCTTCCAACATGCAATAATCTGTACTTACAGGGAAACTTGGAACTCATTGCTCTTGAGCTTAACCCTGCAACTGGCTATTTGGCTTCTACGGTGGAGTAGTTGTGATTCCAAAGTGCAAGAAACAGAAACAGACTCTTGAGCCAAAGGGAAATGATTAGAAAGAATTCAGGGTTTCACAGAATTGATGGAATTTGAAGGATCAGATTATAAGAAAGCACAGGAGACAGAAAGGACCTGGAAACACACCATTGCCTCATAACAAAATTTATGTGGCAATTTCTCCATAGTTTCCACCAGAAAGAACTCTGTCCAACTATTTCTTCTGTCCTTGTTCACACTGTCAAGTTTCAAAGTCCTGGAAGAAAGCACCGAGTCAGTCAAGGTCAGGTTATGCACCCACTCCTCTGAAACAGCAGGAGGGGCAGAACGCTAGAGACCCCTTGGCTCCAGCAGTAAAGGCAGGCAGAAGACATCGTTCTCTCACCAGAAGATACAGAATGAAGGACGGTAACTCCCCAGAGAGAAACTGGAGTCCTGTTAGAATTGGATATTGGGCAGTCAGTCAAAGAATGCCAAATTCTCTCTCCAAACATACAGAGCGGTGGTTTAATTTATTTAAGGTCTGCTACAATTTTAATCCTGGCCACCTCAGAAATAAAATTTTTCTCCTGTGCCATAGTACCACCCACTTTGTTTGTTCGTTTGTTTGTTTGTTTGTTTATAATACAAGAAAACAGAGCCAAGATTTTTGCCTCGACAATGTTTCTCTAGGAAGGACCTTGTCTTTAGAACCCTTGTCTTAGTGTGAATCGACTGGCCTCATTTCTGTTTCAGACCATTATTTTAAAATCTGACTGTTTCAGTGTACTAATGAGGTACTGTTATCTGAGTGCTGTTTTTTAATGGCGCTGGTTTCTTCTTTGTATTACTAGTGTTATCTCTTGGCCTAAATATTTTTTATACTTAATGATGCCTTGGTGCTTGTGTCCTAGGCTTTTTAACAATGGCAGTTATTTTTAAATCAAATAAATAAGACTTTCTGGACTTCTAATTTCTTGCTCAAGGCTACAGCTACTAGAAAATTACCTCCCTTAGATTTAAAGTAAATAGAGTATAAAGTTTAATTATTTATTCAATAGAATTCAGAATATAAAGGATCATAAAAGCACTGTTTTGTTGTTCCTTTAAGACTATAATTAAGAATCAAAATTTCTTTCTTTTAACTTTTTAGTAAGGAGAAAGACTTCACAATTCCCAAAGCTAAAGTCTCATGAATCCTGAGTTAAGCCAGTCTGTTTGTCACCACAAGGTCTATGAGTCACTCTTGACCTTATGTCATGCTGTGATTCCTTAAGGAAGTGCAGGATGGTCAATAGAGTTCATTGGGTAAAGCATTAGAGCACCAACCTAAGGTCGATATAATCACTGTTTTTGCCAACTCTCTGTCTCCTTAGCATCTACTAATCAGAGGAAGATGGCTGATTATTTCAATTAGTTCAATCAGCATTTAACTTTCTAAAGAACTATTGTTGGGGCCAAATTTGATTAAAGTTATCAATAGTCTCTATAGTGCTATTTTTTGATTGAGCCTGCTATCCTGAACTAATAGGAATTCGATAAATGCTTCCACACCAGAAGGCATTTGTAATTTCAGTGAGTATATTTTGAAGGAAGGAATAGAAACCATATGTAGGGTGAGTACAAGAATTAAGAAGATGATATACTCCTTGGTCTTTGGTTTGTCTATATGCTTCCTCATTCCAGAAAGCATTCATGGTGCGTCTGTGTCCATGACTAATAATAGGGATTCTTAAATGGAATGTGTGACTGGAACCATTGATACTGTCTTTGCACACAGGGGTTAAAAATATCTACCAGAGTCAATTAATTCTACATTGAAGCAGATGTCCTAAGACTGTTGCCTCAGACCTTGACAAGGTCCCAAAACTATGTGACTGTCAGGCTTCTTCCCATCAGTCTCCCCAAGGTTTGGATTAACAAGAAACTAGCAAAACAAACCATATTCAGCTTTCTCAATCTACATTCTCCTATTATTAACTTAAATAGATACTACCTACTTTTTTTTATCTTACAAATATAAAAAGAGCATACTATAGTCTGTTTTCATTTCATGATATGTAGATTAACAATTATTCTATACTTATTTATATAAAAGGAATCATTTTAAAATAAAGAAATTTTTGGATAATCAATTCATATTTCAACTTTATTTATGCTTTCCCCAACTTACTTTATCATTCAGGAATCTGACTTTGTTTCTGAGAACAATTTCCTGGTAACCTGTAGCAATCAGTTTCCATGCCACGGTGGCCAATGGAAAATAGGATATTTCAAAATACGAGGGCATCGCGCAGAGAAGACATCAGCTACATAACAGCTTAACTCTGGTGTTGTTTCGTTCCAACTGCACTGTCAAAATCTCTCTTTCCCCATTCAGCAGGGGTGTATTTTCTGGTTTATTATTTCTGCTAACTAATGTAATTATTGACTGTATTCCTAACTTAAATTCAGACAAGTGCTATTCTCTTGAAGGCATTTGAGGTTACATTGAAACAAAAATTTGCTGAGATAACACCAGCCAGTATTTGAATATTACTTTATGGTTTACTTACAGTAATTTTCACATTTATTATATCATTCAGCACTCTCAAATCACATGAGATTATTCAAATGAGCCATCTCTTACAGAGGAGAGAATTGGAGCTCAGATAATTATAGCTAGGAATGTACATATAATGCATTTATGTATAATCTTTTTTCAAGAGAGCCCAAGAGTCGATCTCACTTTTGCTCTAATACAGGCAGATAGAAAGACAGAAAGAATATCAATCCTTGTGACAGAGGAGGGATTTCTCACACAAGATGTGAGAGTTTGTCTGCTAAGGGATGGCTGACTTGGAATGAAGAAACCCCACCTCCATTTCAGCTGAAGACATCCATTCATATGTCCAGTTCAATCTATAAAGGCTCTCTGAGGGGGAAAATGTCATCAGTATTGTATAATACACCATGACTAGTTATTCTGAAGTATTCCATCTGTAGAGGTCATTGGAAATGTAGAAATTTCAGCAGACACTAGCAGCCACCAGCTAATTAGTAGTGGTAAGAACAATAACAAAAAACAAAACCAGTGACACTTCACAAAAATTTTAAATAACCACAATGCCTGGCACCTTGTAGATTATTAAAAATTCACTCTTAATCTCAGCCCACCTCGATCCCAAGTGTATATTGTTAATGTAGCTAGTATTTTAATCTATGTATCTTTTGGGTTTTGGAATGGCTCACTGGCTTATATTCACATAAAGGAACAATTCCAGAACCTAATGTATAATTCTATTAGATTTGGCCAGTATTTTGAAATATAACAGCTGAAATTGGATCCCCTGTAATCCTAGCAAGTGTAGGCAGAAAAACTATGATATTTGCCTTTGGTTGATGTCTCTTAATGCTAATGTTCTACTCAGGTATCTCTTTATATTTTTGAAAATTATTAAGAGGGTAAGATCTTGGCAAAGTGTATGCACATGCATGAGATCTATTAATCCACTTCAAAACTTGTGGGGAAGAACTGCTTTATTTTAAGAAGTGCATAGACATCAGAAAATTGATTGTAGTGAATCCGAACAGTTTATTTAAACATACATACTTCATCTAAGTTAGACTTAATTAATATTGTTCATAGGTTTTCATATGTTATGAATGGGAGATTTTCTTAAATAAAATGATAACTTCCAGGCTATCAGCTGATAGCAAATTCAGCTCCCTACATGGTGATATCTTGTCAGTATAGACAATTAATGAAGGACAAATAGTTTACCTTATTTATCCTGAAAAATCCCATAGCGTGCAGCTGTCATTTAACCTGGGATTGCACAGAAAAGTTCCAGCAGCCAACACAATCCAAGACTGTTAATACATAGTGTGGCAATAGCCGGCCACAGCTAGATTTAAAAGACTTGCACACTCTTAGGGTGACAGAACTGTGCTAGTCCAAGAGAAAGCACTGCAGGGAGTGGACCCCACTGGGCATCCACGTGACCTTCTCTGGCAGCTCAGACAGCCGTATCTGGCCCTGTCCTTCAGTGAGGTCAGCTGAACCCTAAAGTCTTGGGATATGAGGTTCCCTACCCGCTGACTTTGGTATCTGTGACAAGATAAGACAGAAGTCTGATTACATCCTACCCACTCATGGTGCTGGCATCCCCCTGCCCTGGCTTTCCTACCAGGAGTCCCAATTTTACCAGCAACGAAATTCAGCTCACCTTGCATGGCTAATGTTCAGAAAGGAGCCTCCAGTGATTATTATTCAAAGATGGGAATCATAAGTGGCAAAGCCAGGACATAAACCAGGATTCCTAACTTCCAAATCGAAACTTGCTTTTCCCAAAAAGATTACACCAGCTCTCTTACTGCCTGACATTTGCCACTTGCAGAGCAGTGAATCAGGAGACATCAGACACCTGTGTTTCTTTGGTTAACTGCCTGGTAATCATTTTAAAACACAACCTCCCAGCGCAGGGCAGAGGGGAAGAGCAATCCCCAACAGTGGAAGGATTGGGGTTAAAAATCTTTATATAGCTTAATAAATTGAACTACCAGCCTTTCACTTCATATAAACAACAACCTTAAAAAAAATGGTACTGAGGCATTATAATTGTCAATTCTTAGAAATTCATGTTCATGCTCAAAATTCTAAGTCCAGCTATATAATCCTCTTTTTAGATTTAGCTTTTGACTACTGAAAGCTTGCAAATAGTGTATTTTATTTGCAGACCCAGTAAATTGAATGCCATTTGTCATCAGAGAGAGATTGAGAGTAACAGAGATATTGAGAGAAGTAATTGCAACATTTGATCTTACTGTCTTTATTTCCCACCATTCATTGTTCTCAAGAAGGCATCACAGGAGGTGCCAAAAAGTGAAACTTCTATTGGTGTTAAAAGTATCATACAACTTCCAAATTTAAGGACCACTATATTCCTCAATACCTTGTAATATTTCTTCTTTTTTTTTTTGGTTTCTCTTCTTTGTATTTTATTTTATTTTCCAGTTTACTGAGATATAATTAACTACAGCACTACATAAGTTTAAGATGTACAGCATAGTGACTTCATTTACATATATTGGGAAATGATTATAACAGTAAGTTCAGTTAACACGCATCATCTCATATAAACACCAAAAAGAAAAAAAAATCTGCTGAGGACGCTTAGGCTCTCTCTTAACGGCTTTCAAATATGCCATAAAACAGTGTCAGCTCCAATCATCACATAGTACACTATATCAGTAGTACTTACTTATCATACAACTGGTTTGTACCTTTGAACACCTTTCTCCAAATCCCCCACCTCTGTTCACCACAAATCTGTTCTCTTTTTCTGTGAGTTGGAGGAGATGATCTTGTGTTTTTTTCATTTTGGGGTTTTTTTTAGATTCCACATGTAAGTAAGATCACACAGTATTTGTCCTTCTTTGACTTTTTTCACTTAGCATAATGCTTTCAAGGTCTATCCATTTTGTCACAAATAGCAGGATTTCTTTATTTTTTAAGGCTGAATATATTGCGTTGTGTATATATACCACAACTTCTCACCCATTCATCTGCTGATGGACAATGGGTTAGGTTGCTTCCATGTTGTGGCTATTGTAAATTATTCAACATAGTGTTTTTATTTCCTTTAGCTATATACCCAGAAGCAGAATTACTAGATCTTATAGTGGTTCCATTCTTATTTTTTTTAGAAAGTTCCGTATTATTTTCCTTAGTGGCTGCACCAATTCAAAATCCCAGCAATAGTGCACAGAGCTCCATTTTCTCCACATCCACACCAGCCTTTGCTATCCCTTATCTTTGTGATGACAGCTCTGAATATTTTGTATTTCAGTTAAAATTCTCAAAATTTTTCAAGTGATAATCAAAATATCACAATAAAATATCCATATCTTCTGCTGCATTTTTTACTATAGTTATTAAGTGCTTACTACATGACTAGTATACATTTAAACATGTACTTCTCTCATTTCTATAAAAATCCCCTCTAATCCTTACAATAGGCCTTTAAGATAAATAATACTATGTGATTTTTGAGAAGGAAAAAAATGGAAGAATTTTCTGATCTCCCATATTAATTAAGAATTTAAATTCAAATGTGGCTGACGCCTGAGGCTATCTTTTAGACCAGTACACTATATACCTCTACTCCAAAACAGATCTGATCTTGATATAATCTCAGAATTATTATATTCTGGCATCATTGATTATGTTTACAAACATTTTATTATTCCCATTGCTTTTCTCCAGTTAGGAAAACCTTGGTGCCAATTAAGAACATTGCACTCTGGTTTATCAGTGAATTAATTTTCTAAATAGAAGGCAGCATTATTCCCAGGACAAAGAACAGCTTCACCATCTCCAAAAGCTTGGTGTTACACCGTGATTGTAAGGATGTGTCCCTTTGAAAATGAATCAGACATAAGCATATTCTACTTGTCACACTAGAGAACGGAATACAGTCGTGTATAACTCTGAGCACATTCTCTTGTACATGAGCACCATCTGCTATCTGTTGCTTTAAATGAAGTTTTTTCATTTTTAGGCTTTTAAAGTGCCTGAAATTCACTAATTATCTGACCAGAGAATCATTAGGAAAAAAACAGCCAGAGAAGCCGTAATTCTTCATATGCCAGTTTCTTCCAGGCTGATGACATCTCAGTAATGAGGTCCAGATACATTGTTACATGAAAAGTATCCCTTTTAATTATTAGCCTGCTCTTAGAGCTCCATTACTCTGGCAAGACTGAACATTTAGGAAAAAGTCTCCTCCACTGAAGTCTTGTCACATCGTCAAGATACCTCCAGTGGCATTTGCGCAAATGGTTCAAAGCAGTGAGCAGAAGAGACAGCTCAGATCATGAGGGTCTTTTCCATGGTGAAAGATGTCCTTCAGTAGCTCATGGATAAATAAACTGTGGTACATCTAGATAATGGAATATCATTCAGTGCTAAAAAAAAATGAGCTATCAAGCCATGAAAAGACATGGAGGAATCTTAAATGTATATTTCTAAGTGAAAGAAACCAATGTGGAAGGGCTACATACTGAATAATCCCAACTATATTGAGATAGAGCAGGGACTGGGACAAGCATCATAATTCATTTTTCCTGCCTGTGATGAAAATGCCAAGATACAAATAGTATAGTAAGAACAGGAGGGGCCCCATCTTAAGGCTAAGATTCCAGTTTAAAAATCAGGGAGTTAGGGGGTAAGATTCCTAACATATTATTTGGTAATCAGCCAATATCGAACCCTGTCTTAAGGCAGGGCAAGCAGTCCTACATGATATGTTTCCACTGCTGGAGGGTAACCACCATCTTGGAGAAGAACAGGACAAATAAATTCCTTGTGTTAAGTTTATCTTATGGAATATCTAGAGGAATATCAATGGATGGTGACATACTGTCTCTTGCCAGAGATATTCATCATGAAACCACACATCAGCCTCCACTCCCCTGGCCCTTTATCCTATTCCTGAAATCCTTAAAACCCCAAATCCTAAACCTGTAAGCACACCTCCTCTCTGAGTTCACCTGCACTCCCTTCTGAGTGTGTACTTTCTAATCAAATAACCTTTCTTGTTTCATAAGCCTATTGCTTTGTCTCTGAACTCTGTTTCATGATAAAGACAAGAAATCACTGACCTCTGCCTCCAGTGTTTAATGTCTTTGTCACTTTGCTACTTCATTCAGTTTTCTAGTCTTAAGCACAAGCCTTCTCTCTCTCCCTGTTTTTCTTCAGACAAGTAGGGAAGGGCTACTGAGATCTCTGATTTGGGTTTGCAAGCTCCTGTCATCTGGGGGACCTGGATAGGACGGCATGCAGCTCCATGATCGTGCTCTTCAGCCAACTGCCCCCAGATCTCCTTTCTTTGCTTTGGGAAGTTCTCAGAACATAATCTCACTCCATCCAGTGCTCTGCGGCTCCCTCAGATCCTGGGGGATTTACAAAAGGGGCTTAGTTGCCATGCCATGAAGATTCAAGCAGACAATGGACATGAGGTGACCCTGACCTCAGGAGTTGGCAAGGGATTTGCCCTCTGCTGATCAGGAGTTCAATGAACTTAATTTTCCTTCCTCTGCTCTTCCTTGCCCTCCACTGCCTGCATGGCTGCTGCCATTTGCTACTACTCTCGCTTTTATGATTCCTTCCTTATCTACACCTGTCGGATTTGTTCGCGATTCAGAGTCAAGAACCCTCTCCTGGATTGAGGTCTCACCTAGGGTGCATGGAGATCTCCCCAGACTGGATTGCCTGACAACAACATGACATTCTGGAAAAAGCAAAACTAGGCAAAAAATTAGTGATTGCCAGTGGGTAGGAAGTAGGGAGAGAAAAATAGGTAGCCCACACAAGATTTTTAAGTCAGTGAAACTACTCTTTTGATACTATAATGGCAGGTACATGTCATTATAAACGTGTTCAAACCTGTAGAATGTACAACATAAAGGGTGAACTCTAATGTAAACCATGCACTCTATCAGGACTCTGATAACTTGCAACAATGTAATTTCATCAGTTTTAACAAATATTCTGCTCTGGCGGTGACATTTGGTAGTGGGGGAGGCTATGCATCTGGGGGGCAGGAGATACATGGGCAACTGCTGTACCTTCTTTTTAATTTTGCTGTGAACCTAAAACGACTCTAAAAAACAAAGTTTTTTTTTTAAGTGTTTTATTCCAGACGGGTGATATCATTAGGATTTGTTCTATCTCCTGCGCCGGCCGTTACATCATCACCCTCCAGGTGGTCCCTGTACAGCTGTGACATTCTGAAAGTTCATGATATTCTCCCAAGATCTCAAATTAATGCCAAGAACCAGTCCACATTAATTAGTCCTGAGGAAAGAATCCTCACTCTTTGGAGGAGCAACTTTCAATCTTTCCATCACTCTGACACTTAGATGATTTTTACATTTTACGCATAACCAGACTCCTATAGACGAACAACAGCAGCCCAGCTGACACACAAATCTTTCTTCATCACTCAAGAAAGTAAATGAAAATAAATCCTTCCCCTTTACATTTTAAAAAGGAAATAATTCAACAACTTTAACAATTAGGAGCAGCTAATTATTTGTGCCACTAGTATGTTAGTAACCTGGGGATAAGATCACTGCTCTAGAAAATAAACCAAGCTTTGAATTGTTCCTTTCTAATTGTGAAGCACAAAACCTAGTTTCATGTTAACATAACAGTTTCCCCACTGGCTCACTTATTCCTCTTCTTCATGCTTCTATAATTATGTAAAGGACTTACTATATATTGATTTCATTTTGAAAAAAGTTAGGATTTAAATCATATGTGACAGATACATTTATTCTGTGAGGCTATGGTATAGTAGTCCACCTTATTTACTATCAAAGACTTATAATACAAATCATGTTATCAAGCCAAAGAAGGGCTAAACTTGAAATTTTCCACTCAGTGTGCTTACTATAGAGGAATATGAAATTGACTGCTTTCAATTATTTTGAAAATAACAAAATGGAAATAATAATGGCCTTCTCAAGAAGTGAAGGAATAAAGTGTACACTTTGCACTGGTTTTGTATGGCAACGGTGAACTATGTCCCGTGTAGCTCCTAATGGAACTTTCAAATTTTTCCCTGGGTTATCCTAAACTTCACAGTTTTTAAAAATGCAGTCTCTTTTCAATTAGGAGTGACGGTAATCACCAAGTAGTAACTTTGTAGAGGAAAAAGCTTTTCTGCTCAGTTTCCAAATCTTAAAAAGGCAGGAAACTGGAATCAAATCATGTGAAACATCTTTAATATGTACCTGTAGATCATAAGAAAAATAATGCACATAAATCATATGGCAAAACAGGTCTTACTGTTCAATTATTCTCTGTGGTTGGTTGTTTGCGAAAATGGCCCCAATTCTCACTGCTTTCTGTGTCCACATCCATTGTCAGACGACTTTGAAGTTCCTCCCATCAGAAGCTAGAATCTGTTCTCTTACTCCTCCACCCCAGGGTGAGTGGGGGGAGTTTTGGAGGAAGCAGGGGGCTGTGAAGGTATAAGGGGTGTGCGGAAAAGGAAAGTGATGTTGCAGGAAGAGGTGGGGGCATATATAGACTTGAATGTTGACAGGTGGATGTGACATAAGATACAACCAGGAGCAGAAGTGATCATGTCCAGGAAGGGATAGGATGTGGATTAGGGTGAGGGTCGAGATTATCAACATAACATGGCTGAGGAATCTGGGCTGGCTTTTAATCAATTTGGCCAATAGAAGGGGAAGAAGCAATGAAAGGCCAGTGCTGAGCTAAGGACTCCAGAGAACTTGCCTTCTCTGCTCTCTCTCTGGCTTCTCCACCTTTGTTGAGAAAGAAGTGAGATAATGCACAGAACAGTGAGTTGTCCAGCTAGGCTCTCCTCAACCTGTGACATCTGACCACAGGCACAGCAAGCTTGGATGAGATCCGCTAAGCAGCCAACTCATAACAACAAACTGTGTCACTTTATTTTTCACACCATCCTAGAGATAAGAATGGCACAAATCATTACATTAATCTCTGGTTTCAAGAATTAAGACTCAAGAGTGGTTGAGCTAATGTCCTAAGGCGTGAGCCTAGCCATGACTTAAGCTCTGATCTTCTAGCTCCAAGAACAGGACCTACATTGACACATGAATACACTACACACACTGGCTGTACCCCAAATGCCATTCAAGTAACACCTTTCATTCGAAATGGAAACCCTTAACAGTTTCCTCAGACTTAAAATTCTTTAAGAGGTCTCAAAACGGTTTAGAATATTACAGATAGCAAAACTACAGTGGGTTTTTT
Source organism: Manis javanica (assembly GCF_040802235.1). Lineage (NCBI taxonomy): Eukaryota > Metazoa > Chordata > Mammalia > Pholidota > Manidae > Manis > Manis javanica. The sequence continues at coordinate 13,235,191 of NC_133167.1, read as the reverse complement.
CAGGGAAACACAGTTTTTAAGGTGACACATTCTGCTTTCTTTTGTCATGGTTACATGAAATTAAATGCTAGTGGGATCAAGGATTTCACTAGGTATGAAAAGGACCATGCATTTACTTTCAAGCATCAGGTAAATGATAGGGTAACATATTTCCAAAAGAGCAAATGAAATGCTATGTTTCAAAGCAGCAGAAGAACCCCTTTCAGGGCAAAATGGTGCTCTAAGGCAGACGACAGTTTTTCTCATCACAAACACACAGCATCTGCTTATAGGTTGGAGCCACAAAGCTTGGTAAAGACCAGAAGTCAGAGTGAAGTGTTTCTTAGCAGATGAGGTATGAGCACTGACTTAATTGTAAAGATCAGCTTTTATTTCCACTGTCATTTTTGAGGCCCGCCTCACATATGGATCATTTTTAGAAGGGTTAAGTGCAGCCCAGAGGCATTTAGTGACTTGCCAAAAATCATTCAGTGAGTCCAGCAATGCAGGTCCAGAACTGGACACAGCTTAGCTCCAATAGTTGGAAAAACAGCACATGGAGACTAGTATTCTGGGTAATAAAAACAGGTCACTATACCGATTCACTCCCTGTTCTAATCAGCAGCCCAGTGTCATCATTGTCCCAACTGCAATAAAATGAATTTTAGTTTCCTAAAGATACAGCTTCGCAGAGATGGAGGTTCGGTAGTCACCACTATGGTAGAAACAAACAGGATCAAGTAGAAAATTGGAAACTCGTGTTTTGTGGGTCTTATGGGTTGAACTATGGGCATCCCCCTAATTTATATGCTGCAGTCCTAACCCCCCAGGGCCTGCGAATGTGACTCTATTTGGAGATGGTTTGACTTACAGAAGTAGTAAAGTTAAAATGAGGTCATTAGGGTTGGCTCTAATCCAATATGATTGGTGCCTTTATAAAAAGAGATTAGGACACAGACCTACAGAGGGAAACCACGTAAAGACACAGAGCCAAGATGGCTAACTACAAGCCAAGGAGAGAGGCGTCCAAAGAAACCAACCCTGCCCACAGCCTCGTCTCAGACCTCCGGCTGCCAGACCTGCGACACACTGAATTTCTGCTGTTTAAAGCACCAGGCTGTGCTACTTTGTTACGGCAGCCCTTGCACACTAATACACTGGGTTTGGAAAACATGAGGGGATTGTGGATTCAGCCACATTTTCATGATGCTAATACTTATGGTGTGTAGCTGCTGTTAACCACAAAAATAAAATACTCAATTAACTTACTAGCAAAAATGGGTTTATTCAGGACTAGCACTGAATTTCAATCTGGGATGTGCAAGCTACAGCAACACCATAGGCATGTCCAGAGAACAAAGGTGGCCATTCTTTTTTAGAGGAAAGGAAGGAGCTGGGAGGGCTGTTCCTAAGCAGAATGTCCATTGGGTAAATTTGGAGTCCCACCTGGCTTCTCCTTGGCTAAGTAGTGAGTCTCTCATTGGCTGGGCTGCAACTGGGGGGTGGCAGGCAGATGCCTTCTTCTTCCTGCAGGGGATTAAAGTAGCTAAAACAGTATGGCACGTGTGTCTTCTGGTGGGGCCTGGGGTTTATGAGGAATGCTGATAGCTTCCCCTGCTAGTCTCCTGATGCCATGTCTGTGAGGTTTCCCTTCATTAATTTTCAGTACAAATAATTTTTAAGCACAGAGACAAAGTGCTGTGAGAGTTTCAAAGAGGGAGAACTGGGCATTTTTCCTGTAAATTCAAGTCAGAAGAAAATTGAGAAAGATCATCAGATTTCAGGCATTGTTCAGCCTGACTTGGAGAATTTAAAATGTTTATCTGCAGAGCTGATATCTTTAGCATGTATATCTTAAAGTAATACCGTGCTTGACAGACTCAGCATTGGGGGATCGTAAACTGTACTGCAGGCATTCAATACAGGGATAAATTTGCCAGGAATAGTGAGGTATGAATATTAGAGACAAAAGGGGTCTTAAACATGATCTCACTTACACGACCCTTTATTTTTAGAAGGGTTAACTGCGGCCCAGAGGCATTTAGTGACTTGCCAAAAATCATTCAGTGAGTCCAGCAATGCAGGTCCAGTACTGTTCACAGCTCAGCCCAGATGGTTGGATAAACAGCACATGGAGACCAGTATTCTGGGTAATAAAAACAGGTCACTATACCGATTCACTCCCTGTTTTAATCAGCAGCCTAGTGTCATCATCGTCCCAACTGCAATAAAATGAATTTTAGTTTCCTGCTATAGCATTTTCATTTGTCCAGTAATTAATAGAGGATTATTTAGCTATATATGTATACTAAAACTACAATGCATTTTACTGTTAAAATCTTACTCTGAAACCTGAAGATGAGTTCTTCCCTCCTTGATGCAGCAGCAGCATGTTTTAGTTTCTTCCTTTCCAGCAATAGCAGAACACACTCATGAGTCAGGCATAGGTTTTAACTATGGAGCTCAAAAATCTAGTTACAAAGCAAATGCTCTGACATGTTTCTGCTCTGTGCAGGTAACCCTGAACTCAAATGCAGGCAGAATAGTACAACGGTTAGCAGCATGGACATTATACCTTACAAGCTAGGTAATTTTGAGCCCACTTCTTAAAGAGATGATGGTGAAAATAATACCTTCCTCCAGGAATTGTTAAGACCCTATTCTATTCTTGATTCCTCCCCTACCTAAATATTTCTCCTTTTCAGGATCTATGGGTGAATATTCCTCACTTCCTTGGGCTTTAAACAGAAATATCACCAGTTCAGTTCCACATCTTCTCTCAAATCCATAGGTGGCCACAGCAGGTTTGAAATGCTATGTGTACACTAATAATTCTCAAATGTATGTACATGGCCTCCACTTCTCTGAACTCCTGATTCAAACACCCTATTCCCCACTCCATTTCTCCACTTGGGTGGCAATCGTCTTCTTCTACCCAACATGCCCCAGCCAAATGCTGGATCCCCCAAAACCCATCCTCGGCACAGCTTTTTTTCAATTCAGTTAACTCAACCACACCTAGTTGGTTATTAGTCAAGGCAAAAACTCTGAGTAATTATTGACCTTTTTCTTTCTCTCACTGCCCCCATCCAATTGATCAGCAAATCTTGTCTTTGCCTTCAAAGTGTATCTGGAATCCAGCCACAGATTCACAGTCTTTCTACTCACGGTCAACCTAGCATTGTCTTTCTCTTGGATTATGGCGGCAGCCTCCTAAGTGCTCCCTACCGGATCCTGTTATTCTCAAGAGACAAGCTACAAGGATGTTTTAGAAACATAGCTCAGACAGATGTACCGGCTTTTGTTCTCAACAATCTTCCAATTACTCCCCTCTTTTTAACGATAAAACTATATAGTCCATCAAATGGGGAAAAGAGACCTGACCTCTAATTGTCTCAGACCTCATTCCTTCTGTTTATTTCTTCTTATTCTATTCTAGCCATACTGGTTTCCTTGCTTTTCTTCAAGCATGAGCATCTGCCTCAGGGGCTTAGAATTTTCTGGAATGACTAGAAGGACACTGGATGGGATGACCTTCCCTAAAACATATGATTCACTCACTTCCTCACTTGTTTTGGGTTTTTGATCAAACTGATTCCAGAAGGCCTTTCCCGAGCACAATCCTATCTAAAATAGCACACTTCATTAATCTGCTTATTATGAGTATTTTCTGTTTGCTTCTTTTCTGACTCCTCTACTCCCTCCCCAAATCTCCAATAACAAAGACTTCATTTGGTTCACTGCTATAACAATTAGTGCCCTAATTAGTGCGCCTGTACTTAATGCACACAGTAGGAGCTCCATAAACATCAGTCAAATGAATAAACAGATAAAAGAACCCTCTTATCCTTCATAAGAATCTTTCGGTGACTTTCCGTTGGTTGTGAAATGACTTACAAGCTGCTCCCTCCAGCCTTCATGCCTTTCCATAATTCACCAATCCAATTTCATTTCCTCGCTACATACCAGACTTCTCAGCCTGTTTTCTAGAACGCTAAGCCTCTCCTCCTGCCCTGTTCCCAGGAGAGCTTTCCTCAGCCTCTCCACATACCCCTATGCTATCTGTCCATCACGGTATTGCTCAAATGCTGCAAACTGCCCTAATCCTTCCCTGATTCCTGCTACTTATGCTTAGTACAGATGTTTATATACATATATTTTTTTCCTTTCTGAACAAGGACTCCCCTTAGTGATTCATGTCATCCATGCTCTTGATTGGAATCCTAATCAAAAAAATAATTTTAGTAAATGCATTACAGCCAAGAGTCATTTTCGAAAGATCCTGCCAATCATATGGGCCTCATTATCATTCTAGATATTTTTATCATCCCAGCTTTGCAATAAAGATTTGAAATTTCCAAATTTGAAATTTTCCAAAGATATGTTTCTGTTCATCATATGCACAAAGTGACCAGTTCCTATGTTGTAGGATGAAGAAAGTAGTTGAATTAAAATAAGGATAGAGGGCTGTTTCAAGTGACTGGAAGCTGTCAACATTAAATCTTTAGGGAAAGACTAAAACCAAAACAATTCTTCCAATGTTTCTAAATATCCATCTGTACCTATATGCCTTATACAAGGCATAAGACAAATATATTCAGCCACACAAAGGGCCTATGTAGCATCAGTCCTTGCTTCCTGCCCTCTTTCCTTCTATTCTCAAGGGAGCCAAGCCCGGATCATGTGTAGCTGCCCCATCCATGCCTTCTAATAGCAAGTGGCATTGCCTCTGGCTTCAGATTTCCATCCCTGCCAAAGGGTGAGCCACCTGCTTTACTTAGGGAGATTGATAGTCTGTTCTGCCCCCACGGATAGGGCTACAAACCAGGCCACGTCCCAGGTGACAGCCAGTTTCCAAATGAGGCCAAGAATATTTAGCAGTGGTTATAGCTCTGGCTTGGGACTTATCTCCTGGAGATGCCATGGCATTTTTTAATTTCCTGACATTTTCAGATATGGGGAAAGAATCCAGCTGATGAGTCAGTAATACTAATAGGGTTTTGAATTCTATTTGCTGCAGCACCTGCCTTCTCTGTTAGTCATTCACAAAAAAAAAAAAGAAAGAAAGAAGGGAAAAAATCAGGCAAGCTCAGGGGAAAAGGCAGTATGGGCAGTCATTCAGTTGCCATTTTCATTATCGTATCTTGGCTGCTGCTTCACAGAGGAAAGTCGTTTGTTTCCTTGCCTGTGTGGCTGCTTGAGAAGCTGAAAATCACTGTGGTTTAGATACTACCTTGATAGAGGAGTCTCGCTTGTTTGATGCACAGAAAACACCTCCAGAGCTTGAGTACTGTGAATCTGCTTAATCATAAGAGGGCAGAAAGTTATGTAATATTTCAGTACCTTTAATTTTTCAGGTTTCTGTATTTTGCGTATCTGCATGCATGCCTTCATATGAAAAGGTAATAAATTGAAGCATTTGTGTTTAGGATAAAGGATTTCAATTCACAGATCCAAGGTTTGAAGTAGAAGTTTTGGGAGCATTGCATCCTTGCTACCTGTAAGGTTCTCCAGCTGCCAACATCCCAGGTGAACTTTAGGAGCCACGCCAGCTGGCTCCCAGGATAACTGAGCTTGCTGAACAGCCCAGTCCCCTCCTCCTATTTGAAACACGTCAGCATTGCCTATTCTTCTGCAGGAAGGTGGTGGGACTCCTCAATTTCCTACATTTCCTGTGCTTTTTAGACCAAAAGGGGCATGGTTCTAGGGAGCCCCCTTTGTGGGTGAACAGAGGAAATTTTTATTCACAAAGCAATATCTCTTGAGTTTTATCCTGAATCATGAGCCCACAGAAGTGTCTCAGCTAGTTGTTCTTAACTATTCATGTGCATAAGAATCACCTGCAGAGTTTGTTTACAGTCTATACTTTCAAGATGCAGCCTAAAGATTCTGGTCACCAATTCCTTTGTGTGCATGGCAGGGTTCCCACTATACCAAGCAATGTTCCAGCACCTGCTGAGTGTCCCACAATTGAACTCAATTCTGACAACATCTACATAAAGATAGCATCAAATTCCATGGGCTGAGGGCTCAGACCTACAAGACTGCAACCCCCAACTTCAGACTCCTGTTGCAAGCCCAGATTCTGAACAGCTGGCTAGATTGGAGAGTCCAGGGACTCTTTCCTTGGGTTGAGTTAATCTGCTAGAGTGGCTCACAGGACTCAGAGACAAATTTTACTTACTAGATTTCCAGTTTATTATAAAAGGATATGATTAAAGAACTGCCAGGTGGAAGAGATGCATGGGGTAAAGCCGGGGAACCACCCTGTCCTCTCCAAGCACACCATCCTCCCAGCGCCTCCATGTGCTCACTAACACTGAAGCTCTCTGAGCCCATCCTTCTGGATTTTTATGGAGGCTTCAATACACAGGCATGGTTGATTAAATCACTGGCTCTTGGTGACTGATTCAACTCCAGCCCCTCTTTCCTCCCAGTCAGGGGGTGGGACTGAATTTCTAACCCTCTACTCAGGGTTGGTTCCCCTGGCAACCAGACCCCATCCTTCAGAGCTTTCCAAAAGTCCATTTGTTAACATGAACCCAGTTATGGTGAAAAGGGGCTTGTTATGAATAAAAAGATACCTCTTTCACCTTTATGGCTCTGAAGTGATTTCAGGAACTCAGGACAAAAGGCCAAAAATTATGACAAAAGATGTCATACGGTTAAGTCTTAGGAAATTTCAAGGGTTTGGGATGCTGAATAACTAAATATATGTTTCTTATAAATCAAAACATTGCACACTCCCAGTAGCTCTTGGATAAAGCACAGGAAAATGTAGTTTAATAAGATACTGCTGCTTCTGATGAAGGCAGATCCTGGGGCAAATGTTGAAAAGCACTGGTCAGTCCCAGTGCGGTCACTGGAGTCTGCCTTGATGCAATATGATGACCCATGTCTTGGTGAACACCTCGCTAACCAACAATAAAGTTGCCACCACCAGTTTAAGAAAGGGGACGGTCATATGGGAGAATCCAGATTGAGAAATACATGTCTCCTTCCAGAATCCAAAGCGCCTGGAACCCACCTCAGGGTAAATCCAGAAAACAGGTGAGACATCTGTGCACTTGGATTGTGGAAGGAGTGAGTGTCTCACCCTCGGCTGACCTGAAGAGCTACTTTATCACCACCTTTTCTGCAGTCTCCTATTTCCCATATTATCTTGTTGAAAATGCACATCTTCCTCGATTTACAACAGAGTTATGTCCTAAGAAATTCATTGTAAGTTGACAATATCTTAAGCCAGAAGTGCATTTAATACACCTAACCTACGGAACATCAGAGCTTAGCGTAGCCTTCCTGAAATGTGCTCAAAACACATTAGCCTACATTAGGGAAAAATCATCCAACACAAAGCCTATTTTACAGTAAAGTGTTGAATATCTCATGTAATTCATTGAATACTGCACGCAAAGTGAAAAAAAGACTGGCTGTCTGGGTGCAGAATGGTTGTCTGTGTATCGGTTGTTTGGCCTGGTGATCATGTGACTGATGGGGAGCTGTGCCCGCTGCCACCTCCGGCATCATGAGAGAGCATCACAGCACAGATGGTGAGCCCAGGAAAAGGGCCAAATTCCAAATTCAAAGTTGGGTTCCTACTGAACGCATATTGCTTCCACACCATCCTCAAGTCAAGACACTGAAAGCGGAACCATCATAAGTGGGGGACCATCTGAGTGCAATGCCTTCCTGCTTCAGGCTGATTTCAAGGGCAAAACACATTTCTTTGAATTCTTCCAGCTCCTGCCATAAGCCTCAAGAAGAAGAAACTTTCACTTCTTTGAACGTGCTTGTGGAGAAGACAAACCCCGGCAGCATCCTCCTGGGTCCTGCTTATGAAGGGAAGGAACCCAAGCATCTAAATACCACTCCAAGGAGCAAGTGCTGTTCCTGCCGTGGACGCTGCTGACATCACCGTAAGAGCCACATTCTAGGCAGGAGCGGCTCACTTATCCTTCCCCACTGCTCCTCACTGCAGTGAGGTCCTTCATCCCTAATGACTCAGGACCGTCAGGGAGCCTGCAGTGGAAGGCTGGAGGGAGGGTGAGCAGAATAGGAGGGGTAAGTATAGAGGAGCCTCTCACCATCAAAGCCCTGCTGGAACAATTCATTCCCTTGGGAGCCCACAGCCACTCGTGCCTGCAGGCACAGGTACAGGGAGTTCTTCCCCATTATTATCCCTTCACATTAGTCACAGGGAACAGCAACTCAAGCCAAAGTAAAGAAGATTTCTTAAAAAGGTAGGGTGGGGGCATTGGTGCTCCAGGCACAGCTGTGCAGGGGTTGGAACGATGGCACGGCTGATGCCCCCTCTCTGTTACATTATCACAACCCCCCTGCTACCCTGTCCGTAAACATCCTTCCAGGCTTTCTTAATACAGAGGAAAATATGTCTGCCAGTACCCACAAAACTACATGATTATGATTTCTTATACTAAAAAGAGAATCCGTTACATTAAGCTTCAGTGAGAAACTCCGATCAGCTTTGCCTGGGCACTGTAACTACTCCTTAATCAAACGCTGGGCCAGAAACACGACTGTCCTTGATTATCAACCCTGAATTATGACCCAACCTTGCTAGGAGATGGTGGGGGTGACTTGGAGAGTGATGATGGGATGGGGGAGCAGAGGCCACAGGGAGGGAGAGGAGTGGAAGGGTGGCGTGCAGAAGGAACAAAGCCATTCACTGCACTACTGCTCTCCCCCTTCCTTTCCCACCTGGCCATTTACTTCTCACTCGCTGGCATGTGCTCAAATGCCACCTCCTCTGAGAAGCCTTTCAGGACTCCAGCAGAACAGCTATTCAAAATAACCGGCTGTTCCTCACAGGATGCTTACATATCTGACACTGTCATATGACAGACCTCCTTAAGTACAGGAAACACAGCAAAGACATCACATTGATCTTTGTGTCTTGAGCACTTAGCATCTTGCCACACTGTATCTTGGTTTTCTCCTAAAGTCCATATAAAAAATAAAACACCATTTAGCTAGAAGCAGCAAGATCTGGGGTCTGCTCCCCAGGCAGACCAAAGCCTGTCTAGCTGGCCTGTCCTCAGCATCCTCCCTCCACAGTTTTCCCCATGCAGGATTGGCTCCAGGTCTTTTTTTTTTTTTCCATTTGAATGTATTTCTAGCTTCTTAAAACAGCTTTATTGGGGGTATAACCCCTAAAATTCATTCATCTTCAGTGTACAACTGAATTATTTTCAGTAAGCCTTCAGAATTGTTCAACCATCACTATAACCCAATTTTAAAACATTCCCATAATCCCCAAAAGAGCCCTTGTGCCCGTTTTTGGACAACCACAGCCCTCGACAGGCATTAATCTATTTCGTCTTTCTACAGATTTGCCTTTTCTAGACATTTTATGTAAATGGAATCATATATGTCATCTTTTGTGTCTGACTTCTTTCACTTAGCATAATGTAGGTTCATCCATGCTTAGCATGTACCAGTATTTTATTCCTGTTTATTGTTGAATAGTGTTCTATTGTACAGATGCATCACTCTCTGTTTATCCAGCTCCAGGTCTGCTTAGCACTCCGTCCTCGTGAGAGAGACAGAGAGCATCCACAGAGAAAGGAGCAGAGAGCCTTGCTGTCCCCAGGCGTCAATTCTTTTGCTTGTGAGGGTCAGCAATCTCTTACGAATTACCATCACCCACTAAAACACCCTTGGTCTAAACCACGGCCCATCTTAGCAGAGGTATGGGGGCCAGTGAAGAGATAATAGAGGAGCCTGGGACCTCCTTTAAGATGAGCATTTTGAAAACAGAGTCTGCCAAACGTTACTGCAAAGAAGGATACAGTTTTTAGGAAAAGGACTTAGTATGAGTTCAGGAGTTTGCCTATGTAACTGAAAAAGAATATGCCAAATCACATTTAAATAGTAGTTGCTCTGGTAAAGGTGATTACAACTTGTATGGTTATATGTTTTTTTTTAATTCTGCAAGAGTCTTAGAAGCACCTTTTGGGTAAAAATTATAGCAAAGAAGCAGTTTTCTTTCATTCTTAAGGTCAAGGATAATGGAGTCAGTCACTTACAATGTAATAATATATACTTTCTGTCCTAATTTTTCAAGAGGGTTCTTTTGTGACTCACCAACCAACAAACACACACACACACACACACACACACACACACACACACACACCTTTTACTTTGTTTAAATGTCTTAACATCCTTTCCTTTTCATTCTTCACCAATTAGTGCATTTAAACTGAACTTTGCTAATTAAATAAACAATTAGCTCTGAGGTCGTATTGTGGAGATAATGGGGGTGGGGAGGAAGAGTATTAGGAATTAGCTCACACATTATCTGAGATTTGATTTCACAGCACGCGTCCTGCGGAGCTCTGCGTCCAGGGCACAGGAGATTACCCACAAAAGGAATTTACAGTGAAAGATAATGAGGGAGCTTTCAGCAAGCCATCAATCTGTGGGCTGTTCCCGGAGGCCCCTGGACAGGCAGAACAGAGGCCATGCAGAATGGAAGCAAGGTGACATTTAGAGAACATGGCTCATTGAAAAGAGCAAATGTATGCAAACCCAGGAATATCATCTTGGGGAAAAATATGCCTTGCTGCTATGACCGCCATTGTTGCAGCTGGTGAGGCTTTCCCAGCTTTCAAAGCTTTTTGGCAACCTGGGGACGCTGCAGAAAACAGAGTAACTATGGGCATTAGAGCAGCAGACACAGCCGGGAGCAAGTCAGTATGTGGCAGGCGCCCCCTTTTAACAAAACGTCGCAAGAAGAGCTTCAGAGATATTCCTTGTCTTATCCATTTCACACTCTAATATTTTCCTTCACAGGTTTCAGTATGAAAGAAGTGTGGGTATTCCCTGAATTTAAAAAGTCTGCTTTAGAGAGAAAAGGTTATTACTGGAAAAAGACTGGATATATCATTGTTTCATTAAAGAAAGCCAAGTTTCCAAATGCCAGTGTCTTTATTTCTTTAAGGGAAAAGGTCCTACGGAGGACTCAGATATGTATCTGACAAGATTCACTGTGACATAAAATCTCAAACCCCTATATCTATATGTCCCCATATTTTTAACCTGATTTCCTGCTTATGTCTCCACTACACAGAACACAAGCTCATTATAGAAATTTATCAGGGGTAAATATAAAGAAAAATCTTAATCTTTTGTGATGCTACTTATCCATGATGGCCATCAGTAACATTTTATCTATAGTATTCTAGACTTCTTTTCAGTAAATATAAATGTGTACATATAAACATGTAAATGTACATCCACTTATTTATATATTATTTTTACAAAGGGAATCATCCTGAAATACATTTTGCAATTTATTTTTCTTCACTCAACAAAAAAGCATGTATATACTTCACATCACTAAAATAGACATTTTTATTTTCATTTTCAGTCTAGAGCTATATTGTGTTTTGTAGTATGGATGTCCTGTAATTCACTTAAACCCAATGAGGGAAGTCAGAAGCATAACAGATAAACTATGATTCCCAACCTCCCTAGATCCTCTAATCAAAATATAATTTTACACTAATTTATGCACACACTGCCATACATTTTGTGGCATAACATAATACTAGTAAAAGCTGAAGGGAACCTGGCAAGTTACAAAAATGCTAGAAGGATTAAAAAGTATATGGAATGTAGGGAGTATTTTTCAAAACTTCCCCAAGTTTTGTCCATTGTAAGCCAGCTTAGATGTCTTTGTTTGCTGTAACACCAACACAATTATTTTGCACATAGAAAGTGATCAAGAAATATTTGTTGAGTAGAAATGAATACAGGGGAGGAGGATACATATGATCCTTGCGATGAGCTGGAGAATTCTGAACTTAGGAAACTACTCTTGTATGTCCCTGTACAACTGTAGCTCAAGTATAACTCTTTGGAATAAAGGCAAACAAGGGTGACCAGAGGTCCCAGAAATCACATGCAGACTCCAAAAGAAACTGTAGGACACAAAGAAAGCAACTCTTATCTCAATACTGTAAAAAAAAAAAAGAAAGAAAGAAAAGATGAGGGCTGGCTTAGAACGTATGAGCTGAAGTTAAGGGTGTCACAATGTGTGAGTACTTGAATATCAAGTTCAAGTTTCCAAACATTAATTGAAATTAGCTTCACTTTTCATACAAAAAAAGAGGTTATCTGGCCACTGTACAAATGACTTCTAGCACCAGTGAAAGGAATATTTGGAGTTTTCAGGTGAAGGCTGCAATTTCTATTTTGTATCTCCAGAGAACGTATGATGGCCTTAAGCGTCAGTGAAATGGGTGGAAAATTCCTTGGGTCCCTTACTAGGTGGAAAGAACCTAGCCTTCTATCTGCATGATAAACCATCAAGCCAAGGCAATCCTTTCCACATTTCTTCCCTGTAACAGCCTTTTTCCTTAACATTGAAATTCTAACAGTAATCTCTCTTTTCATGCACCCTGTAGCAGGATTCCAGCTGATTTCACATCATCTTTTTATTGTAAAATGCCAACCATCTATTTTATAAAATTGCTTCATATTCCTTTCATTAAATTGGAATATTCTTAAATGCACATGCACTATAGACAGACTTCAGATATTTTTCACCACAAACACCAATGGCAAAAATCTCAAGGGCAGACATTGCTTCCCGCAGCAAAGATTTAAATGCTGCTTGAATTGCCAATCTGATCCCAGTACACTCCTGCCTTCTGCCTGGTGAACAGCAGCTGCTCCTATGTCAAGTTCCTCTGTTTAAAATGTTTACTGTCTGTAATCCTCACTTAGCTGGTGGGCCTTTGCCATAGAAACTGTCTTAGCAACCGAGATGAGCACCAGCAGGAAAACGAGCAAACATTTGAAAGGACAGAAACACCTCTGCAAAATATCCCTAGTTCTGCCAGGACCAACTTCTAGGTGTGGAACACTGGGGAAATGGAGACGAGTACTGATTACAGACACAGAAGTACACTGGGACCAAATGTTATGCCAGCTTTTGCCATCATGTTTGTTTTTCAGCACAGAAAGCCAGATCACAGGTGCCACCCTAAAGATGCTCACCGCAGTCTGCAATTAAACGCCAACTGGAATTATAATTATTGGAGCCTGTCAGTCTTCCTACTTGGCCCTGTCAGCTTTAGGCATGATAACCTTCAATGAGCTAACCCAGTGCCATCCAGTTTCTGAGACAATCCATTCATTCTATCAACAATTGTTCATTGAGCATCACCAATGTCAGGCATTCAGCTCAGGCTGAGGATGCAGTAGTGAATGAGTAGATAAGATCCCATTTTTTGCAAAGCTTGCACGCCAGTATGTGAGGATAGCAAGTCCATCCATCCATCCATTCATATATACATACATACACCACACTTAAACAAATAAGCCAACACTCTCAGATACTATGTGCTCTGCAAAAGTAAAGTAACATGAAAGGTGGGTGAGTGGGAGCTAATTTAGATAACTTGACCTCTGAAGGTCTATTTCTGTGTGGTCTAAACAGAGGGAAAAGCTCGTGCACAAGGACCAAGATAAAAACAAATGTGACATGGCAAAAATAGAAAGAAGTCTAGAGAGTCCAAGGTGTAATGACTTGGGTCCTACCTTGGTCTAATGATTTGAGCTGGACCTTGACATATGGCAGTTCCTTCCTGGGGTCAGACCCTGTTCTTGTGGTCATGAGGCTGACTGCATCCTATTTTAACCAGGAGGTGTAGCCATTTCTATTCCCCATAAGAAGAGTTCACCTGACTGTCCTTACTGTCCTGAGGGTCTCATTGCTGGAACCACAACTTACCTGACATGCCTGCTTGGAAATTTGGTCATATCACCTTCACTATTGCATTTTAGATTGCTGGCGAGTTGTGCCAGACCAGTTGCTCAAGTCCTGATCATGTCTAATTGAATCTTTTTCCACTTCCCCACCAGCTCATGATAGGATGTTAACATACTTTATATATAGCAGGTTTTTCGAGGTATATTTTACATATGTAAAATCCACTCACTTTAGTGAGCATTTCTGTGAGCTTAACAAATGTACACAGTCATATAACCATCACCGTAAGAAGATCATTTCCAGAATTTCCTCATACCGCTTTGTATGGAACATTTTGAATCTGGTTGCTTTCACTTAGCATAATAAGTTTCAGGTTTCTCAGTGGTTGTGTGTATCACTGGATTTTTGTTGCTGAATAGTATTCCATTATGGGTATATACCACTATTTGTTTTTCCTTTACGTAGCTGAAGTCCATTTGGATTGGTTCCAGTTTTTAGCAATTATGAATAAAGGTTCTGTAAACATTTATGCACAGGTTTTTGTGTGAGTATATGATTTAATTTCTCTTGGGCAAAATACCTAGGGGTGGGATTTTCAGGTTTTATGGCAAGTGTATGTTTAACATTATCACACTAATATATTTTAAATGACTCATTCATACATCTGAGAAGTGTGCCACTGTATAACAGAATGAAAATTAAACTTGGAACCAAAAGACCATGATTCAAGCCATGACTTCATAATTTTCAGGACTTTGGATAAGTTATTCTATTATTTTTCTGGACTCATGTCTTTGTCTATGAAATGTAGATTATCATAATTTATAGGGGCATGTTATTATAGCATGAGCTCATTGAGAAAGATTTATGAATGTAAATTGCTATGTCCTATAAATTATTATTATATTATATTATTACATTTTATTATGTATCTATTACAAATGAGAGGTTATATTAGTGTCTGATACATGCTAAAGTGGCTAGGACAAAACTCAAGTCACAGGCATCCATAAGCCATCTATATTTTACCCTTTGTCTTTCTAGAATATAAAGTTCTAGAGTTGGATTGTCCAATACAGTAGTAACTATTCACATTATCCTTTTAAATTTATATTAGTTAAAATTACAGTTACAGATTCAGTGTTCTCAGTTGCATTAGACACATATCAAGTGATCAATAGCCACATGCAGCCTGTGGCTACCTTATTGGGCAACACAGATAATAAAACGTTTCCTTCATTAAAGAAAATTGCAGATGGAAAGACTCTATAGAGTCAAATATTAAGTCCTTGGTCTTCGTGGGAAATAATACAGAAAAAGATTCTAGAACCCATTTCTTGCCAGGCAGCTGCATCTGGGAGGGCTTTCCCTGCACACCAGGTGAGACCTCAACCTGGACGGGGGAGGGTTCTTGACTCAGAACGAGAAAGAATTTTTGAGCAGGTCTGAAGAGTGTATTTAAAGAAGGGATTTATTAGAGCAAGAGTAGTAATGAATGGCAGTGGCTTTGCAGGCAGCTGAGAGCAGGAAAGTGCAGAGGGAGGGAGTGGGGTCTTGTTGAACTTTTCAGCACAGGGAAGTCTCCCTCCTAAAGCCAGGGGTCACCTGGCTTCTCCTGTCTACTTGGATCTGCAGGGCTCCACGCAGGGACCAGCACCCACCACCCCAGGATTCCGGAAGCCATGGAGCAGGGGATGGAGTGAGATTATATTCTGAAAACATCTCAAAGAAGGGAGATTTCTCAGTTAGGCTACTTCAGCTACAGCTCTGTCAGGGTCACTTAGGCGATTGGAACTTGTAGGCCCAAATCTGAGCTCTCAGCAGCCCCTCCCTACTTATCAGAAGTAAAGCAGAGCCAAGTGGGGACTTGGAAGTAGAATGAAATAGCAAAGAAATGAAGATGCTTACTACTGGAAAGGTGCAGAGGGACAAACTGCAATTAAGTTGAGCAGTGAGAAAGCTTTATTTAAAGTTACGCACCTAAAGAGAGAAAAGGTGCAGGCGTCTTCAGCAAGGAGGCATGCTGAAAGGTTTAGGGGTTCCCTCTTTTAAGGATTTTCCAAAGGGCCAGGGGGTATAAACTTGTCAAGTGGCCTCAAGATGCTTATCTCTGGCGAGAGACATGATGTCTCCTCTCCTCTATTATCAGTCCTCCGGATAATTGTACAAAACTAACTTAACACAAGAAATGTACTGATTCGATTTCTCCCCAGGATAGCAGCTTCCCTCTGGAACATATCAGTCAAGACTGCCTGCCCCACAAAGTGAGCTGAGCTATTGTCCATTTGCTAAAGAGTGTGTTAGGAATCTTACTTCCTAACTTCATGAGTTTGAAAATGGAATCTTAGCCTTAAGATGGAATTCCTCCTGTTATACTGTTTATATCTCAGCTTGTTTGGAAAATTAATCATGATGCTTGTCTCAGGTCCCTGCCCCATATCACATTTAGACCACAGTGTTTAAAATTTTGCCGTGATGACCATTACCCATTTTGATCTTGAAACTTTGAGCCCACACATCCAGGCATCTGCCGGCTGGTAAAGGCAAACCCCAAACAGCTAGCCAAGGGCAATGAAATCATCCTATATTATTCTGGTCTGCTCTTGCTTTGACAGCCTTATCTGAGTCCTTACTCCTGGCTCTCATTTATTACCTTGTTCTTGCCCCTTTGGGTTTGCCCTTTGCTTCTAATCTCTCTGGCTTCATTTTGGATTCCTTCCCTACTTTTCTGGACTATCTATCTCTAAAGGGTACAACAAACAGTCTGTTTCTCCAAGATTACTCCAATTTATGGTGCTGACCCACCCTCATCATTTTGACCCACCTAATCCTCTATGAGATGAAAGAAATGCACAGTGAGGCTCTAAGGACAGTACCAGCTGCTCCAGGTCATGTCAAGGAGGTTGACTGTTGCCAAGGGTCATGAATTCAAATGTGTTCGGAAGCCAGGCAAGCAAAGCAAATGAGTGAAGCGGACTGAATGTAACAGTAGGGAGTGGAGGGGGTGGAAGGCAGCTAGATGCCTGTGTCCCATCATGAGAAGCCATTCAAATGAAAAAAATAAATAGACATACACACTATACAGGCAATTGGAGGACGTAACACTATTTCCTTTTTGTAGCTAGTGAAATAGTATCCTGAAGAAAACCCAAAGAATCAATACTAAAACTAATAAAAGCAGTGAAGAATTCAGTAAGCTAAGCGGGCTATAAAAGTACCACACAAAAATTCATAACTTTCATAAACAAAAATGATAACCAGCTTGAACATAGAATGGAAGAGCAGACCTCATTTACAATAGTAAAAAAAAAAAAGAAAAAGAATGAAGTTGAATAAGAAATTTGAAAAATAGAAATTAGAAAAAGGCTTTCAAACACTCTGCAAAAGAAGAAATACGATTGGAACAAATAGAAAGACATCCTTGTTCTCGAATAGACCCATTTAACGTCATAAACCTGTCAAGTCTCCCAAAGTAACATGTGAGTTTAATAAGACCTCAATAAAGAAACGAAAGAGTTTACTGTTTCTGGCGCCGAATAGTTGGTTCCAAAGTTTACATGCATTTTGAAGATTTAAGAAAATCTAGGGAAACCCTCCAAAGGAAGAGCAATGAGCGGGTGGGGGCGGTGGGCAAGCTCTGCCAGGTGACAACCGTGCCGCCTGCAGCGGTACGGTCCTGGGGCCCGACGAAAGGGGGTGGAAAACCCCAAAGTAGAAAGAAAAAAGATGGATATAGTTAACTACAGAAATTCAAAATAAAACTTTTCGCATGGAAAAAAAGCTGTCAGAAAAATAGGAAGACAAAGCACAAACGGGGAGAATGTTTGCCACACAAATGAAGGGCTCATCTTCTTAGTTTATAAATAACTCATAAAAGTGAGGGAAAAAACCACCAAGCAGCTGATTTAAAAATGGATAGAAGACACGAACATATAGTTTAGGGAGTAAAAAAGAACACATAATTAACGTGTAAGCAAGAAAAGATGGCCCAGTTTTGCTTATAATAAAATAAATGCACACTACAGCTCTGAAACACCATGTCTGCCCATTCAGATTGGCAAAAATCTAAAGCTTATGAAGTCTTTTGCTGGCAAGGTAGTGAGATGACAGACGCCATAGTCGTGTATTGTTGGTGGTTGTACAAAATGGTACAAGCCTAGGCTGGGAGGTTAACAGTATCTTACAAAAGTACGTGTATTTATCCTGTGATCTACCAGGTCGGGTTCCAGGAATCTTCCTGAAGGCAAACCTCCACGGGAGGAAACAGCATAAACACAAGTGATGCACTGAAGTACAATTTAGACTTGCAAAAGATTGAAAACAACCCAAACATTCAACAGCTGGGAACCTGTTGAATAAACCTCACTAATCCACATGATGGAATACTTTGCAACTGTAACAAAGAAGAAAAGAAAAGAGGAAGAGCTTTATGAATGAGTGTGGAGTGGATTCCAATACACACTTATAAGGTTAAAAGGGCAAGATCCACAATCATGTATATGGCATAATATGCTACTTCGGTTTATTTAAAGAGCTTTATTGAGGTAGAATTGATATACAAAGAACTGTGCATATTTAATTTGCACAATTTGAAGAGTTTAGACATATGAAACATCGTTGATACCATCTCCACAATCAAGGTTATAAACATACCCAACACCTCTTAGGGTTTTCTTGTGTCTTTGTTGCTTTGTTTTGTTTGTGGTAAGAGAGCTTCAGATGAGATCTACCCTCTTAAAAAATTATAAAGTGCATAATACCATATAGTTAACTATAGGCACTATGGTATACAGCACATCTCTAGAATTTATTCTTCTTACATAAATTGAAGTTTTATCTATTGAATAAGAACTCTCCATTTTCCCAACCCCTCACCCCTGGCAACCACTATTGTATTCTCTGCTTCTGTAAGTTTGACTTTTTCAGATGCTTCATGTAAGTGGAGTCATGCAGGATTTCTCCTTCGGTAACTTGCTTTTTTCACATAGCACGATGTCCTCTAGCTTCATCCACATTGTTGCAAATGGCAAGTCTTCCTTAAGACTGAATAACATTTATGCTATGTTTCCTTTACCCATTCATCTGCCAATGGACACCTGAGTTGTTTCCATTCCACTTTAAAAAAAATGTGTCTATTCATTTATTTATTTTTATTTTGTATTGCTACTTTTGTATATTTGATAAAAACTGATAAAACAAATGAAAATGGTTACTGATGGGGGCAAGTGGGATCAGGGTGAGAGGGGCAGGGGTGGAAATAATATTCTTTGGGTATATCTTTCCAAATGCCTTTTGAATTACATAAGTATGTTACATGCAAAAAATAAAATTGAATCAAAGAGGATGAAAAAATCCACAAGATATCAGCAGGCTGAATTGACCTATACCATCAGCTTGAGGATGTCACTGGCTTTCTAAGGTGCATTCTGAGGCTGTGAATAGAAAATACGTACTTGGGGAAGGAAAATCTGAGATTTCAAATTGGGTTAAGTTGATTGCATTCACCTTCATCAAGACTAATAGCCAAGTACATTATAATTAGCTGTTCAATTCTGTTACCTTTGCAAAGCATAGAGAGATAATTAGTCATAAATTTTTCATTCTGGCTTTTAATTTTTTCCCCCATACTAATTTTGATTACAGATGAAGTTCAAAACCTTATTAGTCTTTAAGATTTCAGGAAATATGACCAACGTTCTCCTCATTCCCACCATCTGACTCACACACCAGGCCCCTGAGGATGCAAAAGCAAACATATTGGTGTCAGCAATCATGCGCTGACTTATCCAAGCACGTGCACCATTAATCTATTGAACATCCCTCTGTCAGGCGTTTCCTCCTCGGTAGGACCATCTGCCCTGCAATTGCCCAGGGTGGGAGCCCAGCCAACCCAACCCACTGTGCGTTCCCATGCGTTTCCGCCCTGACGCCTGGCCAGAGGCAATTCATAACCCCACCGCGCATGCTGCGTCAGCAGCTAGAGCTCAGACCCAAAAATCGCCCCTTTAACCTGTGCACACTGCTTCTGGGTTACTCTGCTCCCACCATGTGAAACCTGAAAATATCCAAACCCTAGGAAATTTAACCCCTACCGTATTTTGAGAATGTTCTGTGATATAATGCAAGAGTGGGGAATCAGAGTCTACTGATTTTCATTTGATTATAGGTCTAGCCATTTGGTTTGCTGAGCGACCAGAGGAAAATCACTTAGTCTTTCTAAATTTCAATATCCTCATTTATAGAACACGTAACTAACAGACTTTTGTAAGACCTTAATGAGATACTCTTTGTATACCAGGGTTGTGAATAAGCATATAGGCCCCACTATTCCATATGCTGAGAAAAATTAACTCTTATTTCTATAACTGATTGAAATCCTCTGAAGAATCCCCACCTCTGCCCACCATGAGTAAGTAGGAGAAAGAAGCAACTACAGCACAATATACACTAAACCGCTACTGAACGATCTCAGTTCTTTCCCATTTGAAAGTGTCTTTTGGGTAACACAGCATATTCCTTGTCAACATTGTTTATCATAATCATCCCTTTAGTTTTCTTCTGTAAGCTGGATTTCTAGGGTGACTTACATTAGCAGGGGAGAGGGAGACAGGGCCAGGCATTAAACTCTGTTCATCACTGATCTCTCTCAACTGCAGAGAGCCTACCAAGTCCGAGACTGGTCTCACCCAGGCCTGGGCTCTGTGGGGGTACAAGTGACAGGTCCCTGGTTGAGGGCTGTCCTACTGCTGTCCACTGCTCAAGTCTGCAGCTAACACATTTGTGATCAATTTCTCCGGCTCAGTGGAGACTTGCCTTGCTCATGGGCCCTGCTTCAGTGTGCAGGAGTGCTGTGACCCCCTGGTCGTGACTCCCATTTTTTAACTCAGCCCTGAGAAAATTCTTAGTTGTTCTCCTTACTACCATAATCTAAGGGCTTGTAGGAACTTCTGGGTCCCCTGCATACCCCACTGGAGCTCAGTTCAGCTCAAGAAAGCTAGCTTGTCTGGCCAGCACTCTACTCCCTTGTTATGCTGTCATTCCATTGAGTATATGGGACCAACCACACAGCAGTCTCCTCCCAGGGTTTCAACTAGAGAAAGGGATCAAAGCCTTTGTTTCAAATTGATCTCATCCCATATAACACCCTTTTCACTCTGGCCCTCTCTGGAACTTTGGTCCAGAGAGAGTGTACAAAACACCTGTCATCTTCCACCTCTTCACACAGGCTCTTAATTCTTTTCTTTGTCTGGAAGGGACATTGCTGTGTCATATTCTCCTTATGGAAGTTGCATTCAACTGGCCCCTTGTCCAGACCATAAAGGTGAATGGGAAACAAGAAGAGAAACCAGTTTCGAGATAATGGAGGCTCCAAACTAGAGTTTCCTTGTTACACAAGTAAAGCATTTGCCCTGCGTCTGGCCCAGAACATGCACTCAGTGCCAGCTCTTAGTGATAAAGCTCTGTATTTGTTCAGAGGAAGATACCTCCACTCTTCTTCAAAGTGGGTCAGATGATCAAAAATCTATATGTTCATAGGTCAGTTAAATTTTTTTTATTGTTAATAAAGGTAAGCAGAAGGTCCATGTTTGTCTTCTGAGTATTGGGAATGACTATTGATTCAAATGTACACACAGTCTTATCTCCATTTTCATATTGCCAGTCACTTTATTGCTCTGGGTTCATGAGGTAAATGAAGAGAATTATATGTAAAAATCTCCCTGTGAAAAATATTTGCAATACATATTAACTCATTCCTTCATTTAACAGGTATTTATGGAACACCTATTATCTGCCTGGGATACATGAGTAAAATACAGTCACTGGACATAGGACATAGAACAAAGGACATAGGACAAAGCATTTATGCTTTAATATACAAAGAGCTTTTAAAAGGCAGTAGGGAAGGTCAAAACACAAAGTATGACCAAGGATATGAAATCATTCTCAAACACACACTCACACACAGAAACACCCTCCTCCCAACACGCACAGTTACACAAGACCTAACAGTATTTTTAAATGTTTAATCCACTCACAGTTAGTAAATGCAAATTAAGTTTCTAAGGTACTATACACTATACTGTAATGAGATTGTTTCTGTCTCACTTTTAGTGGAGGCATGAAAAGATTAGATTCAAAGGAGACTATGATGTTAAAATTTCTAATTAAGTGATCAAGATCAGCCAACTCTTGAGCTTTTCAGGTATAATAAGGAAGCAAAAAAGGGAAGTAAAACACTGGAGATTACGGGAGGATTTGGGAAAGAGTGTCGGTTTGCTGAGTTCCACTTCTCAGGAGAGCAGAGGGGTGCCCCAGTCTCCAACCTCAGGTCTGGAGAGAAGAGCTTCAGTGGGATCTTCAGAGTGTAGCTACTCATTCAGCACTTACTGAGCTTTGCAAGTTGGTACTGTACTGAGAGCTGGAGCTACAGCAGCAAAGGTGCAACAGACACCACCACTGCAGAACTTAAACTATCCTAGGAACAAAATTACTCTGTCTGGCTATTCAATTCAATCCTATATGTTGATCATTCATTCATAAAGATTGATTGGGTGGTGGGCATTCCAAGGGAATTGTGGGTAAATTTACATAGATGCAGCATATATTATTTCACCCCCTAGAACAACCAGCTTCTAAAAACTCCTATAAAAATAAAAGCCTCTTAGTAAACTCAAAATGGATCAAAGACTTGAATGTAAGTCATGAAACCATAAAACTCTTAGGAAAAAACATAGGCAAAAATCTCTTGAATACAAACATGAGCAACTTTTTCCTGAACGCATCTCCTCGGGCAAGGGAAACAAAAGCAAAAATGAACAAATGGGACTACATCAAGCTAAAAAGCTTCTGTACAGCAAAGGACACCATCAGCAGAACAAAAAGGCATCCTACAGTATGGGAGAATGTATTTGCAAATGACATATCCAATAAGGGGTTAACATCCAAAATATATAAAGAACTCACATACCTCAACACCCAAAAAGCAAATAACCTGATTAAAAATGGGTAGAGGATTTAAACAGTTCTCCAAAGAAGAAATTCAGATGGCCAATAGGCACATGAAAAGATGCTCCACATGGCTAATTATCAGGGAAATGAAATTAAAACCACAATGAGATATCACCTCACACCAGTTGGGATGGCCAATATTGAAAAGACTAAGAACAACAAATGCTGGTGAGGATTCAGAGAAAGTGGAACCCTCCTACACTGCTGGTGGGAATGTAAACTAGTTCAACCATTATGGAAAGCAATATGGAGGTTCCTCAAAAAACTTAAAATAGAAATGTCATTTGACCCAGGAATTCCACTCCTAGGAATTTACCCAAAGCAAATAAGTTCTCAGATTCAAAAAGACATATGCACCCCTGTGTTTATTGCAGCACTATTTACAATGGCCAAGATATGGAAGCAACCTAAGTGTCCATCAGTAGATGAATGGATAAAGAAGATGTGGTACATATACACAATGGAATACTACTCAGCCATAAGAAAGAAACAAATCCTACCATTTGCAACAACATGGATGGAGCTAGAGGGTATTATGCTCAGTGAAATAAGTCAGGCAGAGAAAGACAAGTACCAAATGATTTCCCTCATTTGTGGAGTATAACAATGAAGCAAAACTGAAGGAACAAAATGGCAGCAGACTCAGAGACTCCAAGAAGGGACTGGGCAGTTACCAAAGGGGGATGGGGGAGGGTGGGTAGGAGGGAGGGAGAAGAGGATTGAGGGGTATTATGATTGGCACATATGGTGTGGGGGGGATCATGGGGAAGACAGTGTAGCACAGAGAAGCAAACAGTGAACCTGTGGCATCTTACTACACTGATGGACAGTGACTGCAATGGGGTATGGAGGGGCTCAATAATATGGGTGAATGTAGTACCCACATTGTTTTTCATGTGAAACCTTCATAAGAGTGTATATCAATGATTCCTTAATTTTTAAAAAAGAGGCTTCTTTTGTGTTTTGTTTTGTTATTTCTGCAAGTGATATGCACTCAACTGATCTTTTTCTTCTTTACCTCAAGTCCTGTTTATTAGTTGTTTTCACCAAGAAAAAAGAAAGCTCTACATTGTTGATGGATCTTCTTAAAAGGTCAACATAAAGCTTTCAACAGAATATCAGAAATTAGTCTGGCTTCAAAGAACAATTTTTTTTCCCATAAACATTTCTTTTGGAGCCTGATTTCCTCTGAAAAGCAATCTCCTGAACACAACTCAGCCAGTGCCCTACCGTTTGCACTTCTGTGGAAGCTGATGGGAAGGCAGTGTGCCCAGAGTGGACATCCCCGTGGTTCCCCCAGCTCACCCCTCCACTTCAGAGGGTGACAGAGGGGCTGGAGGGCTAGGCTCAGCCTCAGAGAAGGGCAGCTCTTTGCTCACTCAGAAACTGTAGCTACTGCCCATTTATTTCATTTCCTTTTCATTTTGGAGACCTAAGAATGACATGGTTGTGTCTGTACCCCTTTCTGGGGGCCTTGTACGGAGCAGCTGCCCATATAAGGCCCCCCAGAAGCCAGTGACCACTGTTCCCTCTCTTTTCATAAACCCTTTTGTAAGATTATTCTTCACATCTGTGCATCCTCCCAGGCTCTAGGGTAGACATGGATGGTTTGTGTGGTTTATATAATTAATTTCCCTGAGGACGTACATCAGTTCAGCAAGGACAGCCAGAATTCTAAGTCTGATCTCTCTGCTCCAGCCTCTTCCCACTCCATCGTGTTGACTCTACTCAGGCTCTTGCGCAAAGCTTTTAAACAACAGTGAATCCTAGCAGCTCCCCAGGTAATTATTCCCCGTTGTTATTTATTTGCTGAACGTTTATACAACAGCCACCAGAGGACCCTGTTGCAGTAGACTGCCCATGTGGGCTGTTTGATTTAAAGGTGATCCCAAGTTGCCAGAGGAAGAATGACAGTTGTTCCATTAACTGAAATGGCATGACATCAAACGTCAATGATGCATGGCCACAAGGCTCACAGAACACAAGGAAACATTAATGAGATATAGGCCAGGGATTTCAAAATTTCAAGAAGCATTGTCCTCCACTGGGGTTCTGCCTATCCGTCAGCACTTGGTGGTCAAGGGAAGTAGCAGCTCCAGGACCTCCATCACACACACTGATGACTGTCTCAGTGGATGCCAGTTTGGTGGCAATACAAAGGCATGACACGGCAAAGGGGGGTCCTCCTGGCCAGATGCAACACAAGCCCTGAGAAAGGGATCTCACAGCACAGTGAGAAATTCAGGAAACTGCGATTTCCTGAAGGTATCTAGTTTCGTCATAGGTTTTTGTTTCCATTTATGTCTGTGTTTGTTTTAATATGTAAAAGTTTTTTTTTTTCCCAGCTCTACAAAATGTATACCCTGGAAGATATATCAAGTTTCCCCTTTGGTTCTGAGTTCCCACAGCACTGTTGCATATCCAGGAATCTCTTGCTCCAGTTTGAGCAGTGGGGCTCTACTGAGTGTAAAAGGTAACCCCTTGAGCACAAGGCATTTCACACTGTGGCTCCTGCCTGTAGGTATAGCCGGTTTCCCATCCCTTCCCCAGCCCTCTACGAGCTGGTCTCAATGAGCCCTTTGCTATTCCGATAACATGGCATTCCCGTTAGTCCTCTGCACCTTCACATATGCTGTCGCCTGCCTGGCAGGCCCTGCCTCCTCTTTTTGTCCGGCAGTCTCCTGCTTTCCGTCCAAGATAAATCTCACATGGCACCTCTGCCGGCTTTTCTAGATGTAACATAATATTCCACAAGTGCTTTTTGACGCAGTTTTGAAATCATGGCTAAAACTCTCAGTTTCTCTTCCTACGCAGTGTACCAACCCAGCTCCCTCCCTTACCAGGCTCGAACACGCCTAGACTACAGTCTCACATACCCATCTGCAGAGGCTCCCAGATCCCTAATACCCAGGGGACGGCCCCTTCTATTTTTAGCTCTGCAGAATTATTCAAAATATCCAATTGCTAGGAAGCCCTTGTGAAACCTAGCTAATTCCACCCCACTTCGCCCTTGGAAGGAGCCTCCTGGAGCTCCAGATCGCTGTCACCCAGTCCCTGGTGCAACCCTCTGCATGGCAGCCTTCTCTCATTTAGAGCTATAAGTAGCAAAAAGTTCTTCCCCTGAGTGTCTTCGTAGTGTGTCTGCCATCCAAAGAACCTATAATCACTCCTACTACCATATAACTAGGAAACACCAGATGGGTTAGGGACTCCCTTCTCTGCGCTTCATGTACTTGGAGATGAGTGTATATATGCTGCTAGAAACCTGCCTGACATAAAGTTAAGCACCACAAAAGTCTTTGTTGCTTTTTTATTACTAATAGAATGTATCAATGAACAGATGGAGGTAGTACTTAGGGAACAGAGAGGCCTTTGCAAAAGTCCTACAATCATCTTTGTAGGCAGCCCCCTGC
Organism: Manis javanica; assembly: GCF_040802235.1. Lineage (NCBI taxonomy): Eukaryota > Metazoa > Chordata > Mammalia > Pholidota > Manidae > Manis > Manis javanica. Next base: position 13,209,049 of record NC_133167.1, on the reverse strand, counting down.
TCAGCCTATGGTTGGTTCCAAACCTATTATTTAGTTGGACCACAATTTACAATCAGCACCTTTTTCTCCATCCCATGAGACCATGGACTTTATATAGGACAACTATGTAATATATCCCTTGAATTATTGTTACTCCTTCCATTCTGCAATTTTTACCTGTCGGATCTCAAATCAGAGCCAGAGCAGATAGACAAAATTGGAGAATTCCAGGATCATCACGTTCCATAATCTTCCTCAGCAATATATTGGTGGTGCATGAATCATCCATAAGAGAGTAAAGAACTATATTCTATTCAAATACAATTCAAAATCAAGTTTGACAAAACTACCTTGCTAATACATATGACATTTGTTTGTAATAAAAACCCTCTTGGGTAAGAGTAATAAGTCTCCTGCTTAAACAGGGGTTCGGCATTGTTTCTTTTACTTTGCCACACCTGCAGACAGAAGGAAAATCTGCAGGGTCCGCAGGAATGGAATTGATTCTTTTGTTCTCTTAACATGGACCATGAAGGGCTAGATCTCTCATTTTAAAAATGATAGAACATCTTCTCCTCTCTCTGCAGGAGGCATGTTGGAGTGGTCATTTCTGTCATCTGTTTATTGATGACTCAGTGTTTCCCATGTGTGGGAAAAGGAGTGACTCAGCTGATTGTTTAAAGAGAATCCAGGACAAAGGGGCAGATTCTGTACCTTCCCATCTGCCTTTTAGAGAAAGCCTGCTACCCAGTTCTCTCTTCCCCTTCCTGCCTCTCTTCTCTACTTCTCTGCCCATAAACTGGTGAGTAAATCAGGCTGTCCCTTCACCATTTGTCTGGCTGTCTTAAATTTGAGGTAGAAGCTAGGAAGGAGGATGTTCCACCTTTTTTAATACAACCAGAGACCTTGCACATTGGTGAATAAAAGAGACTTGGCCATTTGTAAAGATTCTTATTGGGTTTTCATTTCTTTGTGAGCACAATTTACCACCTAGAACTTGGAAAGACAGGTTGAGCGTTAGGTCTCTACACTCTAATATTTACACACTCACCCCTAAACAGAATCAGGAATATTGAATAAGTTATACAAACTGATATTTTTTTTGCCAATATTTAATTATTGACTCACAATACTGAGCAGGTGAATTAGTATGCACCCTGGCCACAATAACTTTTCCTAGGAAGATCTTTTTATAAACTCAAGATATCATGAGTTATGTTCAGTGATTCCAGTAACCTCAGATTATTTGCTCATACAAGTTGAATAAAAATTTTTCATGAATCAAGCAGGATAAGATATCAACATTTCTTAGGGAAATACCAAAAAATTGTACATGATGAAAAAAAACACCAATGAAACAATCAGTTAATGCTCACAGTGATTATAGGAAGCCAGTGTGCCCAATGAAGGTAAAATCCAAAGCATTTATAGTTTTTTAAGTGAGACTCATTTATGCCTCAGGTCCTTCTTAAATATGAGATTAAAAAGAAACAAAGCAGTTGTATCTGGGCTTATGGGAATATCCTCTAATGGGACAATTCTTTTTTTTTTTTTTTTTTTGAGTAATTGCAAAGAAGCCAAGTTGGTTGTTTTTATTAAAAAGCACAGAGTAATTTAAGGGTGTAAAAGCACACACCCTTCCTAAGTGATAAGCTTCTTACTGGAAGGGCTGCTCCTGCCTTGCAGCCATGGCTGGGAGCATTCCAGGCACCCACCATATCTTTGATTAATTACTTTCCTGTATTCTATTTTATTAGGTAGTCACACAGTGAGGAATAAGGACTAATTTGATCAGAAAATAACTTCTGTTGAAGCAAAGGCTTAACAATAGTATCGAAATGTGGTGAATCAGGGAAAAAGAAGATAAATGGCCATAATGAGGATCTCAAAAGCTGTTTTTATAACACAGTGTTGAGAAATAAGATTCCTAACATATCCTCCGGTAATCAGACAATAGCCCAACAGCCTATCTTAAAGCAGGGCAGGGAATCTTAACCTATCTGTCCCCACTACCTGAGGTTATCCACTATCTTGGAGAACAGGATAAATAAACCCCTTGTGTTGGGTTTATTTTGCAGAATTAGCTGGAGGACTGATAACAGAGGAAAGGAGACATGGTGTCTCTCACTAGAGATAGGCACCTTGAGACCATAAGTCAAGCCTATGCCCAACTGCCCTTTGCCCCATTCTTGAAAGCCTTAAAAGACAGTCCCCAAACTTTCAGTGTGCCTCCTCTCTGAGGACACCCACCCTCTCTTTTCTTAAAGTGCGTACTTTCAAATAAAGCTTTCTCACTGTTCAGATTATTGTGGTTTGTCTCTTTGCTATTTCATTTTATTTCCAAGTCTTCACCTGTCTCCACTAGACTCCTAATAAGTAGGAAGGGGCTGCTAAGAGCTCAGAGTTGCACCTGCATTTTTCCATCACCTGCATGACCTAGACAAAACTGCGGCTGTGCGATCTGCTCTTAGTAACCTGCCTGAAAATCTCCTTTCTTATGGATGTTCTCAGACATAATTTCACTCCATCCTGTGCTCCATGGCTCCCCCAAATCCTGAGGTGGTAGAGGCTAGTCCCCATGTCATGCAGATCCAAGCGGACACAGGACACCAGGTGACCCTGGTTTCAGGAGTTGGCGAGGGAATCGCCCTAGGCTGAGAACTTTCCCTCTTTCCCTCTGTATTCATGTTCTCTGCTGCCATTCCCTGCTGCTCTTGCTTTAATGAATTCCTTCCTTACCTACACTGTCTGACCTGTTAGAGAATTCTTTCTCACCCCGAGTCAAGAACCCTCCCCCATCCAGGTTGAGATTTCTCCTAGTGTTTCACCTAGTGAGCAGGGAGAAACCTCCCCAGACAGAGCTGCTCAACCACAGTGTTTCCTACATCCTATGTCTTTCATCCCAACTCTTGGGGTAAAAATTCAACCCAAATTCAATTATTTTTTCAGCACTGTGATCTGTACACCCCTTTATGAAAAGGAAACTGTAAGTCCGGGGGAAGGAAATCCCGGGGCAAAATACCTCTAAAAACTGAAATCAGTCAAAGGGAGAAATAAAGTTTACAGCCCATTTATTGCTTACAAAACTGCAGTCCGGCCCAGCTCTCTCTCCTGATCCAGCAGCAGCAGAACTGGCTCTCCCCCTCCCCTCTCAGGTACAAATAAGCCCCCCTGCCCAGGTAATTACCCATTGATATGGAAATGAACTTCTCTCCACCCCTGAGGAATGATGCAAATGCACTAAAGCCGCACTTCTTTCCACCTCTGAATGCCTATTGTTATGCAGATGTACTAAATCCAGGTGAGATATTCTGGAAATGTTACAATTTTACCCACAGGCCACCCCTCCAGAAATCTTGCCTTACAATTTACTGGATCCCCCTCTTCCGACCAATCTAATAACATACAATAGCAACAGCAATAAAATCTTGATAATCCTCAAACCAGAGGATTCAGCCTATGCAGATTAAGTAAGTATACTTTACAGCACAATCTCTCACTAGGCACAAAATTTGTTTCCACACTTGTTTACCCATTCCTAGCAACCATGCTAGATTGCTCACAAAACTTTTACCAAACGTTAGACAAAGTCAAGCCTCTTTTTAAGCATTTTTTTCTTGAAACAGCAACACAATCATAATTCTTCTTAAGCCAGAGGATTCGGCTAGGTTCAAAGTGTAAAGGAGGGCAGAGGGCATCAAGAGTCAGGAAAAAGGACTAATAACATTAAACCTAACTGCCTAAAGCATGGGCCACCCAGTTTTGAATAAACAACCCAAGGCTAAGCTTAGAAATGCGCCTGCTTTAAGTTAGATAACTAGAAGTGGGCAACAGCCTGGGGGCATGATCAGTGATAAATCACATAGACATGCTTGGGTAAGCAAGAGATAACAATTGAAGCGGTCAGGCAACTGGAGTGTTCCCTAAAAGGTTACAATGTTTCCCATTGGTTACAATATAGAATGTGTTTTAAAATTATTGGTTGTAGAAATGCGCGGGAAATGCGCGGGCTTCGGTGTAACGGCTGTGAAAATCCTATATAAGCAATACCTAAAGTTGCCTGGGGGTCGGCAGCTCGGACTCGGCCTGCGTGTCAGGGGAGGTGCGGTTGGCCCCAGCTTGCTGGCTGAATAAAGACTTTGCCTGTACTTACATCTCCATGCCTGTGTGCTTTGTTCTCTCGGGAAAACCCTGAGTTCCTGGACCCTAACAAAAGTACCACGCAGATTAAGTCCAAGGCTCATCCATTCCAGCCATCATGTGGCAGCTGCAGCTAGGGGGTGCATCCAGGACACAAGGACCATAGAAGCAAATAACTGTGATTGTGGGGGGCTACTTTGCTGTTATTCCAGGAATACAAAGGAGGCCAGCTTCCAGGCCTTTTCCCCAAGGTGCCAGAAGAGCCAGCCATCGCTGATCCATGAGTTGAAATGTCCAAGGCCATGTTCATTTTATTCCTAATTGCTGTACCCATCCTTGCAACGCATGTCCAATAAAGTGGGTGCCTTGATCATTCTCAATCACCGGCAATCAGCCATAGGCTACAAAGAAATTCTCTAGGCCTCTCTTAGTGGTTTGCTGATCTGCACAATGTGCAAAGAACTCCTTCTGGGATCGGCTGACTTCTTCAAAGGTCAATGGCAAGCCCCACTGACGAGTTACAGCCCACATTGTCTTTTGTCCCGTGTGCGCCAAACGTTGATGTAGCCATTAGGCCACATCAGAGGCAGGCTTTCCTTTTAGCCAGCATACCTGAGCCTATGCATCTGCTTCATCACTCCCTGGGGATGCCAAAGGCAAACAGCCAGTCACATGATATATGGTAGGTGTCTGTGCCACATCACGCTGTGGCCTTTGGGTCCAGTCTGGTACACACCCTATGATGGGATAGGTGGTTATTACCTTGGTCAGAGCTGTTCCAGTGATGGGCTCTGTAGCCAGCAAGGCATGGTACACAGCAGCTAGTCGCTTCTCTATTAAGATGTACCGGACCTCTGCTCCTTTCCGTAGTTGTGACCAGGCTCCAGCCGGCAGCAGAAGCAGCATCCTGAGGCTTGGGCCACAGGCCAGGGTTGGTGTGGCCAGCAGGAGCGGTGGCGCCTCCACGACCACACGAGTGTAGACACATGTCCCTTGGCGCGAGCACCATTTCTACCAATCATTCTTTGTGCTGCCCTCCCAAAGGTCACACCCATTATAACAGATTTTGGGTTCAGAGGAATCCTGCCGAATGCACCAGGTGTAAGTCTGGGGAAAGGAAATCCTGGAGCAAAATACCTCTAAAAACCGAAATCAGTCAAAGAGAGAAATAAAGTTTAAAGCCCATTTATTGCTTACAAAACTGCAGTCCAGCCCATCTCTCTCTCCTGCTCCAGCAGCAGCAGAACCGGCCCTCCCCCTCCCCTCTCAGGTACAGATAAGCCCTCCTTGCCCAGGTAATTACCCACTGATATGGAGATGAACTTCTCTCCATCCCTGAGGAATAATGCAAATGCGCTAAAGCCATACTTCTTTCCACCTCTGAATGCCTATTGATATGCAGATGTACTAAAGCCAGGGGAGATAATCTGGAAATGTTACAATTTTGCCCACAGAGACAAAAACTTAAAAACAAAAACACCTAAAGATATGTTTTAACACTTCATGTAGTCCAAGCTGGTTAGACTAGTCAGAAAAGACAGTTTGGGATAAGCAGCCATTGCAGCTGGAGAGCGCCTGTATGTTTTATACAGACCCCCAAATTGGGAGGATGTTTAATTCTCAGACTGGCTTGAAGAACAGCAACAGCAGGACCCCTCATTAACTAATTAGGTGTACCTCTCTGGACGTAAGTGCCCTATTTCCCCTGCCAGCCCCACTGACTTCCCTCACTTTGAAGTCCACCCACGATGCAACTCAGTGGTCAGAACCACTTACTTGGCCTAGCATTTGATTAACACTAGCAATTGTTGATGAATTATTTTGTTTGCTTCTTCTACCATCTCAGCGAATTAAAAGGTTCTTCAGGGACCTCAGAAGAGATCTTTCTCTTTATTAGAATGTCCAGCAGTGCCTGGATGGTTCTGGGCACAAAAGAGATGATCAGCACCCATATTCAGAGTGTTGTTCCCTGTTGCCCTCGGGATAAAAGAAAACTGGCTCAACTTGCTCAAAAAAAAAAGGGGCCATTCATCCTCTTGCAGGGTGCGTTTGTTTCCTGGTTCTTGTCCCCGCCCAAACAGAATTGAAAGGCAGACACACAAGAGTGAAGCAGAGCAAAAGTTTAAATTGAATACACTCCAAGGGAGGCGGGGGCCAGATTCAAGCTAGACAAAGGCACCAAACTTTTAGGAGAGGGTGTATTTATCATGTCCTAGCAGGGAGGTGCCTCTTTGATTGACAGGTTGAGGTCATTTGATTGACAGCTCTAGTTATACACCCATTCCTCTTGATGCACATCTTTTCCCAAAATGCACACAGAAAAGCTTATGGTGGGTGGGAGGGTGTGCCAAAACTGCTATTTTATTTTAATGAGATTATGATGAGGGGTGGTTTGGGTGGTTCTTAGTTTTGTTTGAGATCTGTTTGGGGCCAGTTTGGCCTGGTCCCGATAGGCAAGGAAGTTATCTCCCTGCAAGGCCTCTGTTGTCTTCAAGTCGGACCCCCTAACTGGGCAGTTTTTCCTTGAACCTTATCTTCCCCTTCCCTGGCTGCTCACATCTATTTACCTAACAATCCTACCCTGCCAACTCTTGAGCTTCATTTCTGCCTCACCAATACTAGGTTCCAAACATACTGAATTTCTCGCAGAGACTGAATATATGTCATTTTCTCTCTTAATTTGAGACTTTGCTCATTCTGTTCCCTCTTGCAACAACAATTTCCCCTTCTTCCCATCACCTGGATTATACCATGATTGAATTGACTTAGATATTTCTCATTACTACTGAGATATTCCTGAGGAGGCTTGCCCTGAGACTGGAGTCTACATCCCCCAGGGCACCTCTGTAATGCTCCCACACCCATCACAGTAATATCATTTATCATTTACCAGATTGCATTACAAAGTCCTTATAAAGGCCCATTCACTTTACACTGCCTAAGGCAGGGCCGTGTCTGGGTCACAGCTGTAGCTCTTGGAACCAACAGGTCCTGCCACAGGCCCAGCTTCCATTTATATTTACTGAGTTAACCAATGGTTGGTCAGCTCTTGGAGGATGACTCACAATGATTTCTGCTAACAGAAATTCTCATGCATGAAAGACTCTAAATATTTTATCTCTCATCCCAGATATTCTGCTTTAGGAGATAAGATTATTCATTCTGACATATGGGTACTACCTGAAGATTATCCTGGAAGCTAAAAACTAGAATACAATTCTTTATACAATTTCAGGGTTTTGGTGTTGATAAAGTAATGTTGTATCTTCTATAAAACCTGTTTTTAAAGAGTTCCTGTACATTTCCACATAGGAATCATCATAAAGCATTTAGTGTGGTACCTTATACACAGCAGATACTTAATAAATGATGGCTCAATGAATGAATGCACAAAATCTTGGTCAGGAAAACACTTTGCTAATATAATTAACATACCCTCATGAAATCCTCACTGATAGATTAAAAAAAGTGAGCACACTGAGACAAATTTACAGGTTTAGCTTGAAAATTGCCAACCAAACAGATATTCAGGGCTCGATTTACATGGCTTATTTGGCTTAACAACCAATTTAACATAGTTTTTTAAAAATTATTTTTATGTTTGCATGTGTATTTTATACTAAATATGCAATGCTTTGATTACAATTATCAACTGATTTTTAATTTTTTTCAACCAGCTGCTTTGGTGGTCAGGTAAACAGGTAGAGCATTTAGGTCTGTGGTCTTGCCCAGCCTGATGAAGTGCGTGTCTTTTTATTTCCTTTATCATTTCAAAAGGTGGAGAAAACTATGAAGCCCTGAATAGCATTTTTTTTTCTCTCTTCTTCAGGCTCCTCAGTAAACATCCCAGACTATTTGCTTTGCAACTAATATTTCTGGCCTAACCTTGATTTTTTAAAGCCTCAGAAAAAAATTGGTTTAATCAAAGATTATTGAACTCAGTTGACATTCTGGAAGCCACCTGAGTCATGACTCAAGAATTCAAATGATGCCGAAGGGAAGGCAGTAATCCAAACGAACTCATCCCTTAAGGGATTTGAATTGAATTTTCAAGATTTGAGAGATGGGAACGGTATGGAAAATACTTAACTCTAAACTGTAAGGTTGGAGGTATGGGAGGGAGGAAAGCGAGGACAGTGCAAACGGAACAAAGACAGCACCGAATAGCTCTGTGCCATATAAGGAAGGAACAGACAGCTCTTCTGGGATTCCAGTCCCATGATGTGCCGACAAACCCGGGATGCAGATCCCCTCCATCCAGAAGGAAGAGACCTCTGGCTGTCCATCACCCGACCCTGAGCCAATAAAAATTCCCCACATACCCCTGGTGTGGCCCACTTACCCCCTCTCCCTTCCCTGTGCTTATAAAACTCCCCGCCTGTCTGGTTGGGCGCGACTTCTCCAGCCTGTGTCTGTGCAGACTGGTGAACCTTGCCCGGGATTGCGCTCAAATAAACTGCCTGGCATTTTGTTGCCTTTGGTTGCCTGCTCATTTCGGTTAGAATTTATCTTACATTTGGTGCTGAAACCTGGGACAAATAGAGAGTAGCTAAATTAGAAACGAGACACCGCAGCAGGGTCTGAGTCTCTGCTTTTGAGGGTTGGTTCCCCATTTGTTGCCTCTCGTCACCTGCTCATTGCAGTTAGAATTTATCTTACATAAACTACAAAGGTGAATACCAACATCAATATCAATAGGAATTTTGCAAATAGATGTCCTTTCTTCTCCAGAGGCATGAGCCCTCTGAGTGTCCTCATGTCCGAGCGGTCTTTATTTCTCCATTATTTTCTGCCACAGAGTGGAACTGAATATAAAACACCTGTTGAAATGAGGAGTATGGGGGTGGTCATTACACTACTAAAACTGTAGGAAGGAAACCATAAAGAAATGTAAAAGTCCAAATTACAGTTTAGTTTGACCACTAAAAAAATCTGTTCCATTCCTTGTAAAGGTTAAGAGGAATTTTCATACTTCATCAGGTGGAAGTTAAAAAAGATCTAAATCAATGTTTTAATGTTTTATAGAATTGATATACCTGGAAAACATTAATGCTTTATGAAAGATTTTGGAAATTTGGATTCCCATCATGTAAATAATAACTGATAATAAACTATAATTATATAAGCTTTTTTTCACAAAGCACTTTCATATTTATTAACTCATTTTGCCCCTACAGTAATGTGTGGATTAGCCAGGGTATTTTTTCTATTTCACAAATAAAGAAACAGAATTATACAGGAAGATGAAATGACTGGGCCAGAGTTGCATATAAATGTTTTCTCTCTTTCTACTATCCAAGTCCAAAGAAATCTAGTTTTCCTCTTATTTGTAAGTCTGGAATAGAGAAAAATACATCACTTTTTTGCCAATGTCCTTTTAATTCAGTTTGGTGAGAAGTTAAAATCATTCTGTAGCAGGAAACTAAGTTTCTGCAAGGAGAAAATGGATTGTTCCTCTTGCTCAGAAATGGAAGAGCAATGAGAATGAAACTACAGTTTCCTCTACCTTGAGTTCCATTAAGTAAGCTAGTTGACCCCTCAGGGTTCAAATGTGAACCCCCAAAGCCCTTCCTGGACATCCTAAGAATTTGTGGCCATGTTGCAGGTCACATGGATTATTGTCATTGCTTATTCTTTTTTTTTTTTGTAGATAATTATTTTTTATTGAAGGGTAGTTGACACACAGTATTACATTAGTTTCAGGTGTACAACACAGTGATTCAACATTTATATACATGATAATTTTAGGTACCAGCTATCACCATACCAAGTTGTTACAATATTTTGACTATATTCCTTATGCTATACATAACATCCTGGTTACTTATTTATTTTACAATTGGAAGTGTGTATTTTTTTTTTTTTTTGTGAGGGCATCTCTCCTATTTATTGATCAAATGGTTGTTAACAACAATAAAATTCTGTATAGGGGAGTCAGTGCTCAATGCACAATCATTAATCCACCCCAAGCCTAATTTTCATCAGTCTCCAATCTTCTGAAGCATAACGAACAAGTTCTTACATGGAGAACAAATTCTTACATAGTGAATAAGTTACATGGTGAACAGTACAAGGGCAGTCATCACAGAAACTTTCGGTTTTGATCATGCATTATGAACTATAAACAATCAGTTCAAATATGAATATTCATTTGATTTTTATACTTGATTTATATGTGGATACCACATTTCTCTCTTTCTTATTATTATTTTTAATAAAATGCTGAAGTGGTAATCATTGCTTATTCTTATGTGAAATTTTTATGCTCTTTGAGGTAAACATTTCCCAAACAGATGTTCTAGTGGTGAGTTAGGGCAGGGACATGGGACAAGTATCATGATTAATTTTTCCTGCCTATGATTAAAAAAATACCAAGATATAAACAGTATAGTAAGAACAAGAGGGGCTCCATTTCAAGACTAAGATTCCATTTTAAAAATCAGGGAGTTAGGAGGTAGATTCCTAGCATATTTTATGGTAATCAGCCAATAACCAACCCTATGTTAAGCAGGACAAGTAGTCCTAAACGATATGCCCCCACTGCTTGAGGGTAACCACTATCTTGGAGAAGAACAGGATTGAGAAATTCCTTGTGTGCAGTTTTATCTTACAGAATATCTAGAGGACAGACTATGGATGGTGACATCTGTCCTTCACCAGAGACAGACATCATGAGACTACAGTCAAACCTACTCCCATTAACCCCCACCCCTTTTGCCCCATCTTTGAAAGCCTTAAAAGACAGAATCCTAAGCCTTTGAGTGCATCTCCTTTCGGAGGTTGCCCTCATTCCCCTTTCTTCAAGTAGGTGTTTCCAAGGGGTGGAGAGAAGTATTCTGTCTCCATATCAATAGGTAATTAATTACAAGGGCAAGCGAGAGCATATTCGGACTGGAGAGGTTGGCTGGGGGCCCTGTTTAGGCAGCTGGGTCACGAGAGACACCTGAGAGCAGAAGTGGATGACTGCTTGGAGGCAATAAATGGGTTTCACCCACTTTGTTTCTCCTTTGACAGATTTCGGTTTCAGAGGTATTTTTTTTGCCTTGGGATTTCCCTTGGGAGTTACATTATGAAAAATAATCCAGAGACAAAGTGCAATAGACTTATGCAGCAAGAAAGTTTTATTTAAACAGAGTATCTACTCACAGGAATATTGTGGGCAACCTCAGAGAAGAGGCACACCTTAAGGGTTTAGGGTTTGAGGTTTTATGGGGTCTTTTGGATAGGGGTCCGAACCTTACGTATTCATGCTTAATAATTTCTTTGAAGTTTTGTCTTAAGAATAACGTCATTTAAGCGCCGGTGGTGATTTGGATCTCTGCATTGTTTTCTCATGTAGTTTCCTTTACACTTTGCAAGTCTGTGTCTAGTCCTGGTTACAACGTTACTTAATTGATTAAGGGGACTGGAAGAAGGGAAGAAAAGCATAAAGGTTAAGTTAAAGAATAAACTGGGCCTTTTTCACAGAAGTAGATTTTATGATGGCATGACCCTTGTTCCATTACCTGCTCTACCTCAGATCATTATTTGTCTGTGAGCAACACCCATTGGTCTTGGGTGGAGTTAATCTATCAAAAGTTATAAACATGAGGGTTTGTCTCTCTCTCACCTTCTTCCTCCACCCTTGATCAGCAGGAGGCAATGACTTCCTTAAGATTTAGGCTTGCCCTTGGACAAATTGTTCCAAAGTCTAAATTGGGTCAGCAGAGAAGATAACAAGCTTATTAGGGTTGGTCACTAAGCTTCATTCTGACCATTAACTTTACCAGTAATAAAGGTGACATTTGTTTCTGCATTTGTTGGTGTTTTTATTTACTTTCTCAATTTATTTATTTAAAAACAAGTAGGCAAAAAAATTCTATCTATAGGACTTTCCTCAAACACCCTGCCAGGGAGAGTAACATCGCTGAAGTATTCCAATGTAGCGGAACTGGATTTAGAATGCAAGCCTACATGCTATGTAGAACTGCAAGATGGCCCCCCAGGTTCCTGCCCTTGGAGAGTGGGTTCCCCCCTTATTTATGAGTGGTATAGTGACTATTATAGGATACTGCTCTTGTGATTAGGTTACAAATAAATTGACTTTAAGTTAGTCAAAAGGGGGTTATCCTGGTAGGGACTAACTAATCAGGTGTGCCCCTTTAAAGATGAAGATTCAAGAAATGTGTTACTACTGACTTGGAAGAAAGCAAACAGCTATGTTGTGAATTGCCTATGGAGGGGCCACATATCTAGAACCCGGAGGTAGCCTCTAGGAACTGAGAACAAGCTAGTCAACAGCCAGCAAGGAAACAGGGACCTCAGTCCTGCAACCACAAACAATTTAATTCTGAAAACAATTTGAATGAGCTCAGAAAATGACACCAAGCTCCAGATGAGACTTCAGCCTTGGCTGACACTTTGATTTCAGCCTCTGAGGCCCTGAACAGCAATACCACACCAGGATTTCTGATCCATGAAAAGCGTAACATAATAAACAATGTGTTGCTTTAATCTACTACGTTTGTGATAATTAGTTATGCAGCAATATAAAATTAACACAACTGTTGAATATTGACTATTCCATTCAAATACCTATATCAAAAAAAAAAAACCTTGTTATGTCAATTGCTCTGACCTGAAAAGCAGTTTCTAGAGGAACAAAATAGTAACTTTAAAAAAATAGTTTGGTATTTTTATGTAAGAAGATTTTGTTTTTAAATGTTATTTATCGGAATTCAAAGGGAGGCATCTGAGTGGGAAGCAGGTTGCACAGGGGACTGATGTACACATCCCAGAAATGTGTGTCACCAATCTAGATCATAGGCTTTGAAAGGGAATGAAGTGTGAACATCTTATCAGCAAATAAGAGAAGGAAATGGGCCCACCCACGGAGGCAGGGTGCTGTGACATGGCTAGGATGACCTACGTACTCAACATCTCAAAACACCAGTGAAAATACCAGCAAGGCACAAGGACAAGGCTTGGGAGTAGAATTTTGCACCCAGATGACAAGAGAAGACACTAAATGGCCTGTTTGACTAAAAGAGAAGAAAAAATCAAGAGGGTGCAAAACTCACATTGTGACATAGAATATTTCAACTAAATTTACTCAAATCTCTAAGAAGCAAAGAAGACACAAGTTACATTCAGAGTAGAGGCAGCTCTTCATTACTTCAAACACAAATACAACCGCTCACTTTGAACCTCAAGACCTTGGATCCCTGAAGTCAGAGGGGAAACCTAAGAAAATGCGATGTGCCATTGCAAAGCACAAGCGTAAAGATAGATTGGTCAAGAAAACATGTTGGGTTTAGTAGGTATCGACATTTAAAGGATAATATTAAATGCTTTTCTAACTCAACATTTTAAAAAATCCACCTGAACTTAAAACCTAAAGGTAAGCAAAGAAAAATTTTACACTTTCAGGAGAAATATGGGAAATTTTGGGAAAAATGTAGGAAATTTCCATGACCAGGATGAAAAAGGATTTAATAAACAAGCAAAACGTATAAATCAAAAGGAGAAAAAAACCTAAATTAAACAATAAAAATTAAAAATCTTATGTACAACATAACATCATAAGGAAAGTTAAAAGATAAAACACAGCATGAAAGAAGATATTTTAAAATCTTATAACAACCAAAGATGAATATCTGCAATTAATTTTTAAAATAAAAATTTTTTAAATCTTACAGATCAATTTGGAAAATGCAATACTACAAGGAACTGAACAAATCCATATAAACAGGAATTCCTCAGAAGAAAGAATCAATTATGTGACCATTTTAGCCACCCATGATTTTGAGATAAGACATTATCATTAAGGTATTGGTGGTGATGTGGGGAGACAGGATTCATACATTGCTAGTAAGAGCATAAACTATTTCAACTGTTGTGTAGAGTAACTCCTAGAAGTTAAAGTTGTACATGACCTTTGACCCAGCAAAT